>NC_055658.1:20872237-21172237 GCF_017976325.1 Chelmon rostratus | reverse complement strand
CAATAAAACATGACTCACTGAGACAGAGCCCAGGGAGTTTCACACCACTAATTAGCACTTGGACTTAACTTGATTTCTTTTTCACTAATGATGCTAATGTCTATGCTTACAGTATGTAATTCAGCCATACCTCTCAGTGTGGTGTTTGTTTTAATGACACATCGCTCCCTGGTTTATAAGCACTTACACACCTGTGAAGTTGTCATCCACATTAACCAGTGATGTGTAACATGGCAACTAATTGAGTTGAAAATGTGTGACTATTGACGCCAGCAAGAAGTTTGCACAGAATGTAAGAAAAAACTGCTCTACAACCAGACACATCTCTCTGCTTGTTTTCAGGAAAGTATACAAGCATCGATAATAGTAACGTGAAGATTTCTTATCTGTATATATTCCTTTGGGATTCTGCAACAACTATTTGCAAAGAAGACTAATTGTTTGCTCAATCTTAAAAACCTTATTCACATCCAGAGAAGACACAAGGATTGAAAAAACAGAGACAGCACTGCACGAAGGCCTATCTCCCCCCACAATCAGAACAATGTTCCTAGTGCTTGAATAGAGAGGGATATCTCTGAGACTTCAATTTGTTATCTAAAAGAAGAAGGGGGACGGAGTAACACTTCCAAGATAAGCCCAGCATAAGGTTAATTACCAGCCGAGTGGCTGACGTAACCCAGCCATGTCATGTCTCAAAGTTACACACAGCTGGGAAATGAAGGAGTGCTTGCTATTGACAGATGTTCCTCACTTGAGGTGTGTGTGTGTGTGTGTGTGTGCACGCATTTGTGCAATCATGTAAACCCCCAGTGCTCGAGTCAGATATAGTTTAGTGGGGCAGCTCCAGGTAAGACGGCACCGGAGGCCCAGACAGAACAAACCACCTGCTTCAGCAACTGCTAGCAGAGCTTGTGGCTCCCCTTCTCATTGGTGCGTAACACTGTTAACATTGCTGCTGATTCCCTACTCTCTCTCCAGGGCATAGACTAATTAATGGATACCATTCGCAGTTGATTAGCAGCAGTTCTTTCGGTAATTACATTCGCATACTAACCACTCAGAAGAAAAGGAGAAGGGAAAAAAACACAAAGGGCTGGAAAATATATTAATGCACTTCTCAGTTCGCTCTGATCTTAATTTGTTTCTACAATTGTTTGGCTTCTGCTTAGATAAGAAGTCATTTTTTCTCTCTCTCTCCATCTATTGGAGTTCTTCGTCTCTCATAATGTTTTAAGAGAGTGACTTTGTAATAAACACACAAAAGAGATTACTGTGGAGCTTTGTTGGAACCGTGTTCTCAGTGGAACCTCATGAAGACGCAAACGCATTGTGACTCTTTCTCCTCCGTGCCGTGTAGGCTGGGTTTTGCTCTCCTCACTCACAGAGAGGTGCATTGTGCTCCTGGGCCCAGCTGCTAGCCCATAATTCTTCATTCTATGTCCCATTGTTCCTACCTGTCAGCATGGTTGTGTCTCTAAAGAAAGGAAGTGGCTGCCATTTTGCCAGCAGGCTATGTGTGGGTTGGGGTGGCGGGGGGCAGGGTATGTTGTGAAAACATGTTATCGCTGACCAAAGTAAAGGGTTTTAATAGCTTCTCAACTGTCTTAAACATTAACATGTCTGTTCAGTGTGACATTCGCAATTTTATCAATCATCGATTTTTACTCCGATTACTGATTACCAATTAACATCAACTCTGAAATTAACAGGTGAATGCTTGAGAGTTTTTAAAGTAGGATGGATCCAAAATACTTTTATGTTGATATCAGATTCTTCATGAGGCTGGAGAAATGTCAAAAATCCTCTTGGTGAAATACATCGTTAAACCCAGCTCCCATTAACCAAAAAATGTACTCCACCCATATTAAAAACACTCTCCACCTCCTTATTTCCCCTCAGTATCGGTCCTCTCCCTGAGATTATTTGAAGATAATAACCTGCCACTGCATCTTGATACTTGGCTTTGTGATGCAAACATGTCCTTAATTGCCATCCCATAAGAGCTGAATAGCCAGGCCAGATTCTCATTACCCTGGTTTGAATTGGCCCGGGCCTCTCACATGCCTCTCGTCATGTCACAATAATGGCAGAGTGGCAGAATGCGCTTGTGCACGTAGAGAAAGGGGTTAACTCAGTGTGTAAACATTCAGAGCCAAGTGCGACAATCTGTTTGAGTGACAGGTGTCCACTATGAAAGGGGAGAGAGCTCAAGTTGCACTGGATATTATCAGGACACTGGTAGGCTCATTGTGGGTTTTGTTTTGTCTTCATTTGCAGTTCCAGAACAACAACAACTACATGAACATGGCCGAGGCGAACGGTGCCCTGCTCGCTGCTGGTGATGTGAGTATTCTACACTTTTTTCCATATTAAAATGACCTTTTGAATATGGAAAATTCAGCTAATGCAAACATACTCTCCAATAGAAATTAGCCAAGCACAGTAAAGATGTGTCTTTCTCATTTTCTTACCAAAATCTATTTTTCATTTAGTTGGGCCATGTATGTATATAAATGATACTGCTCCTTTTTGATCTTTCTGTGTCATATTATTCTCTACTCAAGCAAATTAGATAGATTAGATAGATGGGGAAAGTTGGCAGCAGTAAAAGCCAACATCGTAAAGCTCTATATTTCACGCAGTAAAGCCCTCTAAAACATCCAAAATGATTGATTCCTGTAAAAATTTCCCCCATCTTTGTCATTGACGACATTATTATTGCCTGAAATGCTGCCTTTCTTGAGACCCACACAAGACAATAAGCTTACAGAAAGATGAGCTGGGCTCACCCTTTATTACCTTATAGAAACTTGTGAGTGATGACGCTGATGTGATCTGACTGTCTTGACTGCACTCTGTAAATTAAAGCGATATCCCAGAAAGCTAAGGATGAACCTGTTTTCTTCCTGCTTTCGAAGATATAATGAAGGAGCCCAAAGAGATTCTATAGTGCTGTCACTCTCAGAGCCACTTTATCTGCTGCCACTTACAAAGAGTGAAATGTCACCAGCAATCTGAGTCTGTGGAGCTGCTGGAATAACTGTGTACTGTCCTGATGCATTAAAAGAAGGAAGGGAATACTGTAGTTGTTTCTCTGGAGGTATATAACCACCACTCTGAGCCATAGTTGTCCTAACAGTGTGCTAAATTTACCCGTTGTATTCCCCCTCCACCCACTCCGCTGCCCTGTCATTAGAGACAAGTGCACCAAAAATACCCGTCATCCTCTGTGGTTCAAACGGGCCAATCTCATCCAATTTGCAGGGGAGATTGATCTGGCTTCAAAACCCACAGCAAAGCAACATTACACAGCTCCAAGATACTGAGATAGATGTCATTGTTAACCTCATTGTTTTCATTCACGTCACTTTGGTAGTTGGGATGCAACTGTGACATTCAAGCTCCAGCAGCGACACAGAAGTCTTTTGAGTACGTGACCTCGTGTTCATAAAGCGGCGGCTTCACAGAGTGTTATGGAAGAAGTTTAATTTTCCCCTACATTTACGCTGAGTGGGCACATCCTCTGTATCCAGTGGCTGCTGAGGCCCACTGCAGCGGGGACCACGCCGGCACAAGCTGCTTGGAGAGCGTTCAGCCCCCAGCTGTGAGGGCCCACTGTGGCAGTCAGAGAGAGGGGGGGATGAGGGGCTCCTTGGGAAAAAAAAAAACAGGACTACTCATTTGCATTTTATCAAAAGGAACAACTGTTTCCAGTGTTAGGGCACAGATGGTATTGTGCTTAGCAGAGAGAGAGAGAGAAGTCTAAAGCGTAGATTTTTATTGTCAAGCGATGGAGTGTCCAGAGTATTGTTTGTTACGACCTGAGCTAAAGGAAGATTAATGTGACTTCCACTTTGAGTTGTGAGGTTTCACACTATCTCCACTGTAATGCTATATTAATCTGCTCAATGTGTCTGGCTTGGGCTGAGGGTACAGTGGGAAAGGAAGTCTCCATTATGAGGGCTCTGTGATGAACAGCTAACTTTGACAGCAAGGCTAAATTTATGCCACCACATTTGGTTAGCTATTGTTTTCAAATCACACCAGAGGGTTATTGCATAAAAATATGCCCCCTTTATGTATTTTATGAAGATTCACGGCCACCTTCTGTGTAGCTATGCCTCTTTCTCAAATTAGGTCTGGAAGGATTATCATTAGCGTTGGATTATTAATCGGACTCATGCAAATAAAGGCCTGTGTAGGAGGGTTGAGTTGTTAGCAAAGCTAGAAAGCTAGCTTGCATTTGCATTGTCACACATAAATACTGTAAAAAAAAAAAATAATCTTCAAAATGCATCTCTCTTAGAAACATGTCACTTATGGCAACTTTCTGCCTCTTTTTTTTTTTTTTTTTCCTCAACCAGCTGATTTTAAGTGAGATTATGTAGCTTGTGGACAGCTGCCACTGTGGCCACAAATGACAACTCTGGGATGATAGGGAGTGCTTAAACATAGTTTTTGGTAACACAAGTAGAGTAAAGTCAGTGAACTGAAGAGCCAAACTACATTTTACTAACATTAGCTAATGATAGCCACTGTAAGCTACTGGCTATACCAGCGCCAGGCCAAGTGAGTCAGTAGCAGCAAAACCCCAAATGTTGTATTTCTTATGAAATAAACCTTTCCTTTATAAGAGGAAAGTTTTGTTGTTTATTTCTTCAAAATTAGGTAGAATAATAAGATACAGTATTACAGTTTGTTGTCTTTGGTGAGAAGTCCTTTTAGTTGTCAGGGAATTTACTCTTGGGTCATGGTAGATGATTGTTCACTATGTTTGTATTTACTGCAAATGCATTAAAGTTAAACATAAACCTGTTAACATTCAGCTATTATTTGTCTGCAAAACACACCCTGTATTTTTTAAATTGCATACAGTATACATGCAGTATACAGATTGCCTCGACATTAGAACTGCAGAGCTGTATTTGCTGTTTAGATGGCCAATGTATCATTTACCTTATGCACTTAGAGGATGAGATAAGATGACCTTGGTGTGCCTGGTAAAGCATACATCCTCGCAGGGAAAGCTTGTCTGCTTCCCTCAGGGAAGAGGATACTGTACACAGAGATTGTGTTCCACTCAGATGTATCGCTTTACTTTCCCAATTAAATTAGAGACGTGTAATGAACTATAAATATGTAGAAATGGACTACAAATGATCCAAATTTGAAGTAATGTTGATTAGGGGTGCCATGGTTGATGTTGTCATTTGAGTAGCTGCACTCTGTCTAGATATTTGAAACCGGATCCTCAATCCTGCCTCTATTGATTCTGAGTCCTATTATATGCAGTAATCGCATGCTGCTGCCTTTAACAAGTCTTGGTTATTGCATCTGTGAATTGCATTACTACGTTTATTGAAGGGCTGGGAGTATTGCCTGTAAAGCTTTTTCTTGCTCTTTGTCCTCATCTTGAAAGAGCATCTTGGCAGCACAGGGATGAAACATTGGAGAGGAAAATTCAGTGATACACATCTCCTTGTCCCCTCGTTGTATTTTTCCATTTTTCTATTTTTAATTACATAAAGCAACATACACAGTTTAACGCAGTATTTTGTAGACTGTTTGCGCTGAAGTCACTTTTAGCCATGCTAGCGACATCGCTGTAGGGATGGCAATGTTGGTCGGCCAATTGTTCCACCACTGTGGTCCAGACTGAAATATCTCTACTGTCTCTGATCTAACTATTGGATGGAACGTTCATGTTCCCCAGAGGATGAATAGTCATGAGTTTTCATCCAGTGCCTCCATCAAGGATATTTCAGATACATTTTCACTTATCCCTTGAAATATCTCAACATCAGCTGGATGGATAGGAGCAACATTTTGTGATGACATTCGTGCTTCCCAGATGATGTCTATCTCTTTGGCGATCTCCTGACTTATTTCCTGTACCATGAAGTTCACGTTAGTGGTTTTAAGTGAAATGTCTCCACTGTTGGGTGGATTGCACAAATATTTGTGACCCGGTCAGGATGATAAATGTAAAATATACAAATATTTTGGTTTATGAGTAAATACTTCATCAGCAAGATTATTTACTACTGTGCATAATAAGTCATTCTGATTATTATATATGATTAAATGTGGGCTAAACCCTACACCCGGATATTCTCGTGCATATAATGATATTAATAATAATAATTATTAAGAATAATTGGCAGTACAGTATAGATATGGTCAAGGTTCACCACATCCAGTGGACACTGAGGACTGGAGATTTCCCACACACCTGCTCAGGATGCTCATGCTGGGTACATCAGGCCTCTCTGTTACAAGCCCTGCTCTGCCCTCATACCACTGGACCCTGCCAATGAAAAGACAGACACACACACACACACACACACACACACACACACACACACACACACACACACATGCACACACACTGTTTCGTTCCCTCTTGCCCATCCTTTAACATGTACATGCCTGCACATCCCAAGCCAGCATCTGGCTTGGCACTTGGCTCTGCTGAGCCTTTCAGAACAATTTAAACGGATAATCAAGCTGGTGATGCAAAGAAAGTGGATTGTGCATCTCTTAATCTCCGATCAGAGCCCCCTAAGCTGCTCCTGGTGCAGAATTAGACTGGCTTTATGTGAAATGACACTAGACAGTGTGCAACACTATAAGACTCTGTGCGTTCCAGTAAAATCTGGCACCTCTTCCCCGGGGAGAGGGCCTTTTCTTCGCAGACAGCTGACATCTTCCATACCCCCCAAATGAGACACAAACGCCATGTCTCCATTATCACTGCCCCTGGTGCAGATGTTAATTTGTATTATCATTAACAAAGAGAGGCAATGCACACAAGCACAGTCTTTGATACTGATCTTGCCCTATCTTCCCTTGCCTCATTTTTTTCTTCTTCTGTCCTCTACTTCCACTCTGTGCAGACACTAAAAACAAGCATTCTTCTCCTCCAAGTACATGTCTGTGTTTTGTTCAGAGGTCACAGTCATGCTTGTGCTGCTCTCCTACAGAAGTGGAGCTCACCTCAGCCAACCTTCTTCTTTGACATCCCAAATCTCTAGGTTGGTTCTGTAATTCAGGCCACAGTGCACCAGCCTATAGGATCCAGTGGCCTATATATAGTTCTGCTCTGATTTACCTTACACAGTGTAACACCACAGGAAACCTACTTACATCAGCAAACAGTACCCACAGTAGAGCCAGAGCAAAAAATGTGAGTGATATGTTTCCTTCCTTGAATGCATTCCTGCAAGGGTTTGTGTGGATAAATGTGGCCAAAGTATGTGAGCATGTTCAGTGTATCTGACTGTACTGGACAAGGAAAGACCATGACAGGGCTGATACTGTTCTGTCAGTGTTTTCAGACTGCTGCATGATATGATACAGATGAGACTGGGGCCACAGTTCTCAAGGCTGGTGTAGAGCTTGACCCTGCTCCACAGGAGACACATACAAAATGAACACCATGATGACAAACAATCTCCGATCCTTTCCATGTGCTACTGG
Source organism: Chelmon rostratus (assembly GCF_017976325.1). Lineage (NCBI taxonomy): Eukaryota > Metazoa > Chordata > Actinopteri > Chaetodontiformes > Chaetodontidae > Chelmon > Chelmon rostratus. The sequence continues at coordinate 21,164,755 of NC_055658.1, read as the reverse complement.
AACTGTTTGTCCATGGCTCATGGCAGTTTTTCTTTCTGTTTTTCATAAACACTCACGTCGCATGCTGCTGAACCGGCATTATTGAGAACTAAGTTCCAGAGATTTTTGAGTGGACTGAAGCATAATATGACAGCAGAGGACTCAGAGTAAATGGCTCCTACTGAAGCTGCTTGTGATTTATTCTGCACTCTGCGAGCCAGAGGCCAGGGCTGTGATGAATATGACCTTAGCTCCGTCTGAAAGGAGAACTGATTCGCTAGCTGTGAAACAAGCACTGAAAAGTGAAACAGTTGTAGGGAGTAGGAAGAGAGAAAGAAAACGGGGGAATGAAAACTCTATTAGCTGCCTCTGCCACTGGAATTCATCAGTGCTTGTCAAGACAGCTGCCCTGAGTAGGCAATGAATTAGTTTCAAGTGTCTGTGTGCTAAAGCAGGCAAGGGGAACATTAATACTCCCTAATCAAGGGCTGTGATGGCATATTCCTTCCGTTGTCTTCCTTCTGTCATTCTATACCCTACCGGAGACAGAAAGACAGAGCCGAGGAAGACATGCCTGGTTAGCTTTGTAGCTGACCACAGTGAGCTGTGCTGGCAGGTCATGTAGCTCAGGTTTGTAGGTCTGAAGCTTGCGGAACTTCACCTCCATTAGAGTAGGATTTGGATTCCATTAGGACAAGCCAGGCGATGATTTTTACATAAGGCTGAATGCTGTAATGTTGTCACATTTTGTTTAGAGTGATCCAACAAAGCGGGTGAGGAAAACCAGCACCCCTTTCAAACGATACGGGTTTATCTCAAAAAGTGAGACATGATCATGTCCAGGACTCACAGTCCCGTTGAAAATGAAATGCAGGTGTGTGAAGAGGTGAACTCAGCCTGCAGAAGACTCATACTCAATTGGTATAAATGCCTGTTTACTCCCATTTTTGGCATCCAAGCCAGTTATTGTCATGTTGCCAGGATTGTCTGAAATTTCAAATAGTTGATGAGAGGCAGGTTTCAAAATAGCGTTTTAAAAGTGACCCAAGGCCGAGACAGTAGTGTTTGAGATCAACCTGAAGTACTTAATTTCTGTGTTTGCCGGTAGCTTCTTGATGCAGAGCTGGGTTTCATCTCACATTCTGTTCAACACAGCCAATAACGCTGAGTTTAACCTGATTGTAGCGTCATGCCACTATGCTTTCAAGCGGTATGCCAAGTGCTAGCAGTTAAAATCGTGTCACTTTTAGTCGGAGACCTATGCTTTGAAGAGGTTTTCAGTGGCTTTGCAGCAATAGCATCCAAGCCCAGCGCCTCAGATAGCATACTGTTCGGCCCTGTGCTCAGCTGCATGTATGTGGACCTGCAGTGTGGTCATTGTGAGGATATGAATACATTGACTTTGCAGAGAGAAGCTTAATGCAATGTGCAGATGAAAACAAGACCCAAGTAGGTGAACAGTCCCATCTCCAAGAAGGCGCATAAGCAAATTAAGTGTGACCAAAAGCTTTAATTCGAAAGGCAGAAGGATTAGGCTGTTTGATGAGCAGATTTAAGGGTGCAGGCAAGGGGAACAAAAAGAAACACTTCTGGCCAAGCGTAATAATCTTTGAAAATGTTCTTTAAACCCATCTCCCTGTGACGTGTATTTTCACTGCACTTCAACCCAACATCTTCCATCCTCAAGATTAAGGGCTTTTATCATGTATCCTCTCTCTCCAATGATTGCTGCTTGATATTTTTGCTTTTGACGTCTTCTTCCGCACTTGCCTTCTTCCTTCTTTTCCCTCAAAGTGGACTTTAATAGGTTTAGAAAATGTTACATCTTAGTGCACTTACAGACAAGTGTATTACCACTCTACTAAAACACTCCCTCTCTTAAACAAAGTTGTCTGATTTAATCCCTGTAGGTTTCCTTCCGGCATGTTAGATAAGACCCACCTCAGCGAATGCTTGTCAGCTGTTTTGTGTTGCTGGATTTCATGATTTTTCTCTTCCTTCCTCCTTCTATGCAGACTTTCCATACACCCAGCTTGGGAGATGAAGAGTTTGAGATTCCTCCCATCACACCTCCACCTGAGACAGAGTCTGGTCTGGGTCTGTCAGAAGTGGACTCACCTTACCCAGCAATGCCAGAGCCCCCAGTTCCGCACAGGGGTCCCTTAATCCCTCAGTTCCCCCCTCAGAGCCTGGACCTGCCCTCTATTACCATCTCACGCAACATGATGGACCAGGAAGGGATGTCCATGAACAACGGGCAACCTGTGGTGAGCACTGCTATGATACATCACTAGTAAATCAAGAAGTCTATTTATTTTCTGCAACCTGAGATATGTTATCCTCATTTGCCAACACTCAGAAATCCTGCACTAGCGCTGCTCCAGTATGTTTCTTACTTGTAGCTGCTACTCCAGATGTGGGTTTTGATAGTGTATCCAAACCAAAGACACCATTTATGAATATATACTACTGGGGACCCCCAATATCAGTAGAATACAGTCCTTAAATGAGCCCTTTTACTGAACCGTAATGTCACCTTCACAGTTTTTGTACGCCTCCTGTTGTCAGTGCATCTGGCACAGCATCTGGCCTTGTTTACAACACAGGAGGTATATGATCACATTGAGTAAATGTCATGATATTCTGTTACATACTGTGAGGATGTTTTTAAAAGCACACAAAGTGTGGACAGTCCCCCTCTGTAAGGTGAGCAGATGTGAATAGATCACAGGTGTTAGAGTACAAAGCATATTCAGCCCTAGAAGGACAGTGAAAACGGGACCCAAAAGTGCCACAGTTTCACATGCTCATATTTAATTCATGTTGCCTCCAGAAGCCTTTTTTTGTGCTGTAAATGCTGAGGCATGCTTCTGGCCAATGTCAAACGAGGTCTGCAGAAAAGACGCATGCTTTTTGGAGTTTAGGATCAGCTTTGTGTTTGTGTTGTAGAGAATAATCCTCAAAGGAAAGGACTGGATGAATATATTTTTAGTTTGGTCCTCCTTTCCTCCGATGCGAATGGTCAAACACGGAACGGCAGACAAAGTAATCCCTCTCTTTATGTTGATACTGTTATGTGCTATAGATTGTAAGATTGTTGTCTTGGGGTGGAAAGGCATTTTCAAATGCCACAATCATAGAAGCATTGAGGAGGAAAAATGGAAATGTCACTGGCTGACTAGTTGTCTTACAGACCTATTAGAAAAATGGAAGATTCATTTAGGAGAAAAGACATGAAAGGACAAAGGCATGAGCGGAGATGATGATGTTGACGCTGAATTTTGCTTTGTGTACCACAAAACACATTGAGAAGAGGTGCTATGATCATTATAACTGTGTGAATAAATGAAATGTGTTTTAGACCCCCTGCACCTCTCCTACCTCCTTCTCTCAACACATTTGTTGAATCACACTGATATTACAGATATTTATTTACATTCCATATGAGAAGGGGCTATAAAATTTTACAGCTCTTTTTCCTGCCTCCGTGCTTCTGGCACGTAAAATAATTGCGGCTTTTAAAATATCTCTGCCGCATACAGTAAGTGAGCCCCAGAAGGCTTTTGCCTAAAGAATTTTCATTTCATGGTCAGTTAAGCTTTCTACATCTGGAAGAAACGGAACCTTGACACAATTACATTCCTGACTGTTCTCACGACTTGCTGGAGGATTAGATTTGATTCTCAAACATTATTCCTCTTTAACACCATTTGCATGGCTCATGTCTCTGATTGTGCGGAGACTCTATTAAAAACTGAGGGGAGAATGTGGGTTTCTGCTCCTTGCCTCGTGGCATTGTCGTCGGCACACTACTCGCTCGTTATCAGCCATCACACATTGTACCGCAGGAAAGCTCGTGGTGGCCCTTCATTTTTTCTGTAAATGGGATTGATCTCCAAAAGTCTTGCGCCTATAGACATTCTATTCATCTGCGGCTTTAGATGAACGCAAGTTTTAAATGAGATAAGTAACAGTGTTGTTCACAGTGCTTTCTATATACAGAGACAATGATTTACGAAGGCCCTAAGAGAGGTGTTTTGTCATTTTGTCAGCGTACTGATAAAGGAATGACAACCTTATATACATGATTACATTCTGTGTTATTTGTTATGGCTGCAGGGGCAAACAAATAAACTGTGCACTATTGCAATTACATTTTTCATCAAGCCACCATGCTCATATTTCCCAAACACTCGTCTTGGTTTTCTTTTCTGTATGCGAGCTCGCTGGTGTAGAATATTTAGTGCGTGTGAAAGCCTGTCTCTTATCACAACTTAATGAGAAACCAAACCAGTGAATATACCTGGGCTATTTTCAAAAGAGTCTTCCATGTCATTGCTTTGCCAAGTGTTCTGCTAATTCCTCTCCCCATAATGTTCAGCGTATGTCTTGCAAATTGGCCACAGATGCCAGGCTTCTACAAAGAGAAATACATTTTCTCAGCTGCAATGTGCCTGGCAAGCCCTGAATCTGAAGTCATTATTTATTTAATCTGCTCTCCTAACAAGCTTCTGACTCTCATTTTTGTCTCCCAGCATGTGTCCTCCTGATTTGTGATTGAATCTCAATAGTGCCAAATAGTACTGGAGTTAGAGCTGCCAGTATTGCTTTATTCACAATTTCTTCTCGATTTTCTCCCTGCCGCACAGCAAGGGTCTCTGGGTTCCATTTCAAAAAACACCTGGTGCCTTCACCACATTTTAGGTTTTTCTCGACACATGTAAGCATGTACTGAAACGTCCTCCACGATTGGATTCGAAACCTGCACGAGTCAACTACTTGTATTAGATGTTGAAATCAATATATGGGAGATATGAGCTCTGCTGTCCTGTTGCATTTAAAACTACATGGTGATGCATTATATATTTTTCATAACCAACTAGCTGTTTCAGCTTAACAGCAGCAAAGGCGTGCTAATAGCAAATACAAAATAGTGGATTTGGACCACATGCATCATGCAAGATGAAAGTGAGGCTGAAAAAGCCATTTATAGTTTGTTGTTCACATGATTTGATGTGCCTTGATGTTGTGTAGATTGCCACTGAGTATAATACCCTCAGTTTTGACTGGTCAAAAACCACAATATCCTGAATTAAATGAAAAATGTGAGCACTGTTGCAGAAAGCATGTTTTTCTACACTTCCCTCTTATCTCCCTTCCAAGCCAAGAAACACTGACATGAGTTGTACATCAATTTAAGAGAGTGGATTTTTTTCCGCTCCGTTTCTTTTTTCTTCTCTCCCTCGACAGACAGCTATTGTGACATATTGGGTCAGTCAGAAATGAAAGATATTCATGCAGGCATGCAATACTTGTAATGAAGTCTCAGCTTGACCTTCTGCATGATTGATTCTGTAATTTACTTTTCTCAGGCAGCTCTCAAAATGAAATGATGTCATGTTGGCCAAGTTTTAAATACCCATAATGCACCAGGAGAAATGCTGGAAAGGGGTACGGGTCAGTGGCTGCACCGGACCGAGGGGAGGGAACCTACTGGCCTCACAGTCTGAGGGGGCTGGCGGAGAATGGGGGAGAACACGGGAGAGGGAGAGAGATTTGTTTTTAAGTAGGGGTTAGAGGTTGGGGAGATAGATGGACTGAGTTTGCACACCACAGAGAGAGAGAATGACAGAGAAGTGTGTTTGACTGAGACAGGGCAGGGGAAAGAAAAACAATTTATCTTCATGCTATTATAGCTTTTACTGGCATTCAAAATTCCATTTTTCTCATTTGGCTTAAGCACAGACTTCAGCAGGTTGCTGAAAATGGAAAAAAAAAAATAAAATGATGTACCCGTTTAGAAGCCGAGTAAAGGAATATGTGCAGAGCACTGATAAACTATCTTTAATAGGACTGACCTTTCATGCTGGCGAAAGTTACTGGGGGATTCATCCTTATAATTACCATATAGATGATTTTACCCCTCTCCTGCCATGGAACATTTCCAAGAGCTCTGGCATTGATTGAATGGAAATTGAACTTGTTAACATTCTTTTCAGCCTGTTACAGCTCAGTACATGGTGCCACTGTTCATACATTCTCTCCAAATTCTGATTTCCAATATCTTTAAGAACAGACTGGAGCCTGCTTTCATTAACATCAGTGCTGAGATTTTTATCACTTAGTGAATGCATAATGTTGCATTTTGAGTCCAGCTGCTGTGTTTATTGGCCTGCGTTTATTGTGGAAAGGGTTTCACAACATTGTCAATAGTGTTTCTTTTCTCATCTGCTAGTTTTCAGCATGCATTACGTGGCTCTGTGTGGAGTGTTTACCGTGTTTAGTGTGGATGAGGCCAGCAATAAAATACAAAACAAGCTATTTTTTCTTCTTTTTGCAACATATAGTTGACAGCATGCTGTTGCCACCTTTTTCAGCTTTCACATTAAAAGCAACATAATGGAGAATATTCCAAAATGAATTTATATTTTTTTTAAAAAGTTATTGATTTGGGAGTAGATGTCAGCTGGTTAGTGTTTGACATCAAACACAGAGTGAGACAGCACAGAGACACACAGACCTGCATAAGGAGGGCACATCTGGCCACCGTGTACTCAAGATAAGGGCTTATTTGCAGATTTACGATGACTATCAAAATATCTGGTTAGATCTCTACTGTGACTGCTGACAATACTGCAATCAAAATGCAAATGCTAAGGCGGAGGGACATAAATAAACACCAGATTCATATTCACAATCAAGGCAACTGTTACTTAAGATGCTTTCTTTCATTAGCTGTTATCTTTTCATTCAAATCAAACATGTGCTTGTGGTGGCGTTTATTTGGTGTAACTGTCATTGCTCTTTTGGGGGAATTGCTGCAGCTCAGTTACTGCAGTAATATGTGATAAAATACGACATTTCGCAGGCTGTTGAATGTGATATGATCGAGTGTTTAACTGCGGTTATCAGCGCATTTTTTTTTAATGCACAACATCCAAAGGCCATTTAGAAGAAATCACCATATACCAAACAAATGGCAGAATGGGTCATTGCTCTAAGTCAAGACTGCATCATTGGGATTGGGCAAAAGTGTTATTATACAGATGGCCACAACTAATGAGCTCAGTGTGTGTGTCTTTGATGTTCGCAGCGAGCAGAAAGCAAACTGCGAGCTATCGTGTTCTCAGTAATGAAGATGACAATAGCACTTGGAACATGGCGGGTTACAGATATGTAAATCACAGTCATTTGGTCACTGGCTTGTTTATTGCAGCTTTTATTTGCGAACAAACTGAAAGATCCCATATTTGAAGACTCACAACAATATGTCTTCAATTTCTTCCTCGCCTTTGCAGAATCTCCCTCGCACATGTAAATATAACTCTGGTTGCACTTCATAGATTGTATTTATGATTAGCAGTAGACGTGGCATATGAGAAAGAAATGGATTGTAGAACCAATATGTGTCTGTCTGAAATGGTGTTACAATATTGTTTTTGAAGGCAGGCATTCATAAGGTTCTTTCAATAAAGCCAGGTGTGTGGGTTTATGATGTGTTGATGTTGGGAGAGATTGGGGTTGTGCTGCTGAATACCAGATGTACGTACCCAGGGAGAACAAATCACCTTTTCTGTTGTGTTCACGTCCCTTCCTCTGCTCCATGTCAGCTCTGCTGACTCTCTGATCAGTCTCCTCTCTGGGGAGCTGGCAGTCCTTGTAATTTCATCCTCACCACAATCAATGCAAACATGTTGCCTGCACCTTCTTTGAGACTCTTTCACGAACCAAATGTTTTACCAGGAAAAAAGTGAAAGAGATGAAAATGTCATTGCATTATGCCCTGGATGGTTGAAGGGAGGGGACCTGTCCAAAGCTCTTAAGCTTCATACTTTCAGCCAGTTGATTTATAGAGCTGGTTATACAGAAGTTTCTTTCCACTATTTTGCAGTCAAACATAATCTATGAAAGGTGCCTCTTTCTCAGAGTTATAACCTTAAAGTAATGTTACACCAAAGCATATATGCTTGTGGCCACCTCAAGCTAAACTGACATGTTGCTGTATGCACGTGACTCAGACAGTCTTTTTATTGTGGCATTTGAAGTAGTGTACCGCAGCATGGGGAAGTGAGTCCACTGTTCCCCTCCAGGGACCGGGCAGTCAAAAGCTGTCTCACAGATTTCCATACAATAGAGTTTTGAAATGAATCAACTGAGCTGTGTAGCCATCTATTACTGGCTTATAAAGTTGGCTCCTTGGGTGTCAAGATAATTTATCATGGCCAGAGAGACATTTAAGACGCAGGGCATTGTGACACGCGATCTGCCACATAACAATCCGCAGAAGCCAATGACCCGATTCCCTCTCTGGTGAAGAGATGCAGCTTTTTGAGCTTCGCATACTGGGCAGTGGGGCGTCATAGTGAGTACAGAGACATCTTTGAGTTAGAGAAATGAGGTGCAAGTCTATCCAGATAGAACCTCTAGAGAAGTGTGAAAGATGCAGGCAAGGGATCAATGAAATGTTACTTTTGATTATTATTTTCGTAACAAGCCTCCTTTAATTTTCCTTTACAGAATGTTGGACCAGGTCATCTTCGCCAATACCCACCCAACCCAGCCATGGTGATGAAGTCCATCATCAGCATGAACAGCCCCAATGGGATGATATCACGGAATCAGCTGACCACCATCAACCAATCCCAAATCAACACACAGCTGAGCCTAAACATGGCGGGACCCAACATCACCCATACTTCCCCGTCACCGCCTGCCAGTAAGTCTGCCACACCGTCCCCCTCCAGCTCCATCAACGAAGACGACCAGGAGGAAGGCAACAGGGTGAGCAAATTAAGAAATCATTTGCATGACTGTATTAACTGGTAAGTGTAGGTAATTAACAGGCTGATGTAAAAGATGCTTTTGTATTTTTCTTTATCTTAATGATTACGATCATTGCAGGTCATTGGGGAAAAGCGACCAGCCCCCATAGATCCCACAAAGAAGCCCAAGACTCCAAAGAAGAAGAAGAAGAAGGATCCCAATGAGCCACAGAAGCCAGTCTCGGCTTATGCCCTGTTCTTCAGAGACACGCAGGCCGCTATTAAGGGTCAAAATCCCAACGCCACCTTTGGAGAGGTGTCCAAGATTGTGGCCTCCATGTGGGACGGCCTGGGAGAGGAGCAAAAGCAGGTACTGCACAGTTTGATTATTCAGGCTGGTCAAAAATGTCATCCAGAGTAGTTAACTGAGTTACAGGAAGTTAGATCATGGGGAAAGAAATGTATATACAGTGTGTGATCTATGTAATGCATTGCCTTAGCTAATGGGAATTATCTCTAATTAAAATAGAAGCTTTATTTGTCCATTCACACGTACCTTTGTGTCATCACAGGTTTACAAAAGCAAAACAGAAGCTGCCAAGAAAGAATATTTAAAAGCCCTCGCCGCATACCGTGCTAGCCTGGTTTCCAAGGTGAGAAACGGTTTCTTCTTGTCACCTGAAAAATGTGTGAATTTGACTGAAAAATGAATTAAATTTCTGTCTTACATTGTGCACTGTGAAGTTGTAGAAGGCTCTTTTGTAATGACAGAAATGACTGAAGCAGTTTGAGGTCTAGAGACCATGCAGTGTGTGTATAGACAGAAGAAACTGCATTCTCAGAGGCGATGACTTTTGTTTTTTTTTTGTTTTTTTTCTCCATCCAGGCTGCAGCAGAATCAGCTGAGGCTCAGACTATTCGCTCAGTACAGCAGACTCTGGCCTCCACCAGCCTGTCCCCAGGCCTGGTGCTTCCTTCACCCCTCAACCAGCACCCCTCAATGTCATCAGCTTCCCAGGCCCTCCAACAAGTCCTACCACGGGCCATTGCCCCAAAACCTTTGCAGATGAGACTAGGGGGCAGTCAAATCGTGACCTCGGTTACAGTCTCTCACCAAAACATGTCCTCCGGGATGCCACCGCAGATGCTCGGCCAGATGGGTGCCGGAGGGGCCATGGTGGCGGGTGCCCAGTCCACAGCGGTTTCTCAGATGAGCCCACCCATGCAACCTGTGCAGCAGCATGCGATGCAGCAGCTCCAGCAGCAGCAGCAGCAGATGCAGCAGCACCTCCAGAACCATCAGATGCAGCAGCAGCAGATGCACCACCAGCAGATCCAGCAGCAAATGCAGCATCAGCATTTCCAACACCACCTCCAGCAACAGCTGCAGCAGCACCACATGCAGCAGCAGCAGCAGCAGCACCAACAGCAACAGCAGCAGCAGCAACAGCAGATGCAGCTGCAGCACATGCAGTTGCAGCATCAGCTTCATCAGCAGCAGATTCAACATCTCCAGCAGCAACAGCAACAGCAGCAGCAACAGCAGCACCAGTCCCAGTGTTCCCCACCCCAGCACTCTCCCGGTACACCCCATTCAGTGGGAGGCTCTGCATCACTCGGCAGCCCCCAGCCGGCTCCACAGCAGCAACCACACCCCTCCCAAATCCAGGCCCACGCCCAGGTCCTGTCCCAGGTCAGCATTTACTGAGCCAAAAGGAAATCCTAACTCAAAGAGCAGGATAGAATAAAAGCATCATTCCACGTTGCTTTTCTAAGTTGCACTTAAGAAGTGTGTAAGGTTTAGAATGTTATACAAAGAACTTGTCCATTGTTATAGACAGATATGCACACGCGTGTACAGGGGGTTACCATGTTAACTGGGTTATTTCTGTCATAGGCTCAGGTATGACAGAAGCCTGTTAGGGCGAGTGCCCAGTGATTGTTTAATTGTTCGTTTGTGAGGTCTTTCAGTTGTCAATTTAAACTGACTGGGCACACAGTATGTTGAGAGACGTGTGTCTTTCGCTGTTTTATTTAACAATAAAGCTTTATTTATGAGACCCGAGTTGTCAGTTCAGCGCAGCACAAGGACATTTTGAATGCGTTTCAACAAAAGGATTTTGATCAGCTCTTGCCTGGACTGAATGACTCACCGGATCCTTGCTGGAAACCAGTAACCCACACATCAGTCTTTGTTCCCACACTGGTCAGTATATAGCGAGACTTTCTTTACTCCAACCTTTCTCTTTCACCCATCATTCTCGCAGATGTAACTGTTCGACAATGGCGTTCAGGAAATGGTTGATCGAATCATCACATGCTGGATGCCCAGTGATATTTGAACATATTAAAACCATGTCACAAAGGCAGACAATGTCTTGAAGAATAAGGGGAGCTGAAAATAAAAGGTCTTTGGATGTATCTCTGGATGAATGAACAGACTGAGACAGGAACTGCCATAAATCATTTATGTCATCACATCGTCAAACTGTAGCTGTAATCTGCTGTACATGTTTTGTAGAGTGGGGAGACCTCCTTTATCCAGTAATCGACCCTCCAGATGATTTGCCCAAAAGCGTGTAACTGGCAACCCCCCCGCAAAAAGTCTTCTTTAATCTATTTGTTCTTACTTCAGATGTTTAACAATTAAATTATGTTTTTATTTTGTGTAACAAAGGGGATATTTTATGGTAAATACAAATTTCCGGATCGAGGCAGATGGTTTGGGGATTGATGTATTTTTACTCTGCTCCTTGATACCGTCATTGTTTTAAAAAGGAAAAAGAAAACTAGCAGAGCCAGTTTGTTGCACTGCCAAAGCCAACTGAAAAGGCATCGGAGGTATTTTTGCCAGCTGTACAGAAGTCCCTGAAAAAAAAAAGCAAATGTTGTAAATTTTTCATATCACCTGTTGTAAAGTTTTAATATGTGAGGCTTTAATTAAAACATTGTTAAACGACCTGTGGATTGCTATATCACATAGTGCATTTCTGCTCTTTTATACTTTTTTATGAGTTACAATAGCAGCAATTAATTTTGTTTGTATTTTGCTTACAAATCAACTGCTTTTGAAAACTGTCCATAGAATAAATGCATATCGGTATGGAGTTCTTGAAAAGTTGTTTTCAGCTCACGATAGGAAAAGTAATTTAATGTTTGAGTTCTTGCTCGGCCATGAAGATGAATCCAGAGACATTCCATCACTAATATGATAGTAGCCATAATTTTGTATGAAGTACTATATATTTCTTTGTGTCTCTGTTCAAAATTAAACTATCAATCACAAATATTTATTTGAAGGAATCAGTTTATTTCAAAAGTTACATTAGCCATAATGTCTATGAGGTATTTCTTCACGTCTCCTTGTTAGCTGTCAAAATGAACACACTGATTATTATTCACAGCACACGGTTCTTAATGAGAAAAAATCAATTTGTATTTTTTCTATGGAATAATTCTATAAGAGGAAAAAAAAACCTTTGCAGGGGTATATGAGCATTCATGTTGGCATTATTATAGTGTGTGCTGTTTCTCAGTGATTTGAATGGAAGTCCATTGTAACTGTGTGTAAAAACAGTGTTGATACTGGACAAGGTCAGCATGTAACTGGTACTTGTCTCAATAACAGTCCCCTTCTCACACACCGGTGCATTGGATTCTGCCTCTTTCTTACTCCCTTCAAAATCGCTTCATTTCCAAGACATCCCCAGGGGTTTGCAGCGCTCCCTTGAATAATACGGTGAGCGGGGGAGGGAAGGCAGGCAAACAATAATTATCATATCTTCACAATAGCCGGTGAATCCACTGGCCCAGAGAAGGGCCTTTTTTATTCCAAAGGCAGCTGAGACATTTTAAACACGAGTTAATGTTTGTTACAAATTAGAGAGAGAAGCTGCTCCCGTGCTTCTGTGATAGCAGCCTGATAGAATTTTCAAATTTCGGTTTTCAATTAGTTAGTTTTAGGAGAGCGTTTGTAATTTGGGCCGAGGCCCTGCCGTCGCTGCTGCTGCGGTGATCAGCTCTTCAGCTCGCAACGGAAACGATGCCCATTTCTCTGCTGTGATTAATTGCAGCATCTGTCCTGTCAGAAGCCCGAGTGAAGAGGTCTGCAGCAAAACTGCAAATAAGCGCTGGCAACAGTCTTAAAGTGCTTATGATGAAATGAAAATTAAAAACAGCAAGTGCCGTGCATGACCTGAATCTTAACGCTGGGGGAGAAGAGGGAGAATGTGAGAGCGGGTGTCCATGGATACCAAACACATGCTTTAAAAACACACAGTAATGAGGCTCTGGGAAATCGCCGTTATTATTCTGAACAGATTCACAGCGGAGCCCATTAATAATGCATGGAGCTCCTTGTTATTCCATAACCCCTCAGTACTGCGGTCACTGTGTGTACAAATATCTCACAGCCAGGGTTGGAGTTATGGGACTTTGCAATAAAAAGGTTACAGATATTTTCAAAACACCGCTATACACACACACACACACATACTTTACAAGGATAATACACTGCTCCTCCTATAATGGGAATTGGTTTAATTTGAATAGGTGAATAAATCATATTCACCTGCTTTATGCTGTAGATAAATATTTGTTTTCAGTGTGCAGTATGATGCAATCATAAAAGCATGAAGCAATCAATATCACCCACTCTTCTGTCTTTCTGTCCTCGTCATTAACTAACGCTGATGACATGCATGAAGGGCACTGAGACATTAATATGTCATTTGAGTAATGCAATCATGAGGTGACCTAATTGTCCTCCTCCTCCCCACTGAGGTCAGTTGCTCGGCGCTGTGCCGAGGATGACGAAGGAGTCAGATGCGGAAGCTAAGGGATTCTGTATTTTAATGATTTATTTAGCCCTTTTGTTGTTTTCCCGTTCATCGCACAGATACAATGCGAGCATAACAAAAGCTGTGCTGACACTGACCATCTGACCATCAGACCCACGCTGCAGCCAATCTCACAGTCTGGACTCAGGTTGCAGATGAAGGACCTGCCACTCTGCTCTGGCACTAACTTTGTGTCCTTAAGAACAAAATCAAAAACAAAAATACAGGCTTTTGGTTCTGGTAAGACCTGGTCCAGGGAGGTGCAGAGACAGTTGACCCTACAAGTCCAATGCCAAGAGGGACGAGGCCTCCAGTCAAATGTCTGACCGCGCTTCAGGAATTGTTGACCTTGCGATGATGAGCTTCGTGGAGAGAACTATTGACCTCTGAGATGAATAGTGACCTTTGTTTGGGGGCCTGTTGGCTGCTCTGTTGACGTCCCTGACCAATGGTAACATTTGTTTAGAGAACTTTTGACCTGCCAGACTGAAGGAGCGCCATAGACGATGCCTCGCAGCACAGTGTGTAGTATTTTCAGGGGTAATAACATAAATATTATGATACTCTTGCACAACCTTTCTGATAAGCTTATGTACATCTTTTAATTGAATTTTTTGATAAGTTATCAGGAAAAATGTCCTGTTCTGCAGGAAATATGCGTCAGAGCACAAATAATCACATATACACTCTTTCTTCTCTATCTTTTGTTATTTATTTATTTCTTTATTTCACAGCCACATGCATGCACACGAAACATGCACACCACTTTCCATCCTTGGATTTCTGAGCAATGATGTTGCCTTGGTGACGCAGTGATTCAGCCATTAGGCTGATCCCCCTCTTTTGATGAATTCTGGTAGGGTAAGTCTGATCTGCCAGTCTTTTGACCCCTGTCAGCTTGTGAATTGCCACACTATCACAACTCTGGCACAACGTTTCTAACATACGGAGAACCATCCATGTGCTGCAAGGACTGATACTCCAGCTATATCTTGTATATTGCCAGAGGAATTGGTGCAGCTGTTAATTGCTATAAATAGCCCTGTTTCCTGTAAATGGTTAACAGTATGTAATCAAAATCAGAGGACTTGGATCTCAGTGAAGGAAAACAAATTGCTGCCTATTTGATGTTAGTAAAGATGAGATGAAACTAGTTGCCCTGGATTGTTTTGAAATGCCCCAATAGTCATTAGATACTCAAATCATAGGATTTTTCCTGCTAATGCCAGTGGCTTTTATTTTTAAGTGTGTATTGTGCAGTTGAGTGCAAGCTAGTATGAGGGCAGATAAGCTAAGCACCATTATTCTGCTGTCAATGTCATAAAGGTCATGGAATAAACATTTAAAGCACAAAGAAAAACTGTTTATTGGAAGCAGTTGCCACCATAACAACAACAGCAGTGAGTATATGAGAAGCTGGTTTGTTTCAGATTATTATGGTTCACTCACTATGTTATTGTGCATTGTCAGTATTTAGCGGACAAAATTCATCTGAAGCATTATTCTCTGTTGTTATACAGTCGCTCTAAAAAAAAAAGAAAGAAAAAAGAAAAAGCACAGCAAGCTGTCAGTGATTTGAGAAAGCTTTCTTTATTGTGACAGATCATCATGCCCCAGAGGTTGACAGATGTCCCTGCGTTGCATGGAAACGATAGCAGTCTCTTTTTATTTGGACTTGTTTGGTTTAAGAATGTAAAATCCAGCTCGCCCCCCCCTCCCACTGCCACTTTCCGATTTATTTCATCAGTATTTTATAGGCTTTGTGTTCAGCAGAGGATCCCAACTCTGAAATTGCCTTTTATTGCAACTTACTTAGCCTGTTATAGGCTATTACAGAGCCAACATGTTTCTATGGCAACAAAACTGATAGAGTGTACCAGGAGACTAGAGTGATAGATTACACATGCACGCTGTGTCACATCCAATTAACTCAAACTGACTGTACACCACATTATGCCACGACTTGCAGGAAAATCAATAAATATGGACGGTACCCAACAAGGTTCCCCCTCTGTTTCTTTCTTTCATCCCTCACGATGGCAGCGAAGCCAAGACAGATCATGCCACTAGGATGTCCCTGCTGCTACAAGAGGCAGGTGCTGTGTAGACACCATTCAAAACTTGGCCTATTCAGTCCAACTCCTCTAACGCTCCATTCATGCATAGCAAAACACCATCTGCTCCTGTTTTGCCCGGAGCAATCACAGCTGACCAAAAAAAAAAAAAAAAAGAAAAGAAAAGAAAAGAAGAAAAAAAAAAGAAATCCATGATAACAGCTGTTGCCAAACAAAAGCCAAACAAAAGGGGGTAGGAAAAGGTTAGAGACAAGTTATACACCAAAAATGACTCATTGGATGGTAACAGTCAGGCAACACGGGATGCCATCCAGCAGGGAGACGGGCGAAGGGTTAAACGTGAGGCGTTCAATGCGCGGGCCTGGCAGAGCTGACACAGTGCAGGATCAGGTGATAATAGATTCAAGCTGGGGATGATTCTTTTACACAGTCAATTCTCAGGGTGCAGGAGCAGAAGCAAATGAGACATAGAGTCTCCTCACACTGTAGGACGGCAGGTATGGACTGACCATCCACTGCAGGCATACTGACTGTTCTTCACTGTACATACCTGTTGGCAGTAGAAGGTCGCTGTATTTTTTTTAGAGCAGCAATGAAGGATTATTTTCATTATAAATGAATCTGCAGATAATTTTCCCAATAAATAGTTTGGTCGTAAAAATGGCAAAAAATTCTGATAAAATGCTTGTCACGATTTCTCAGAGTGCCGTTAAATGTATTTAAATTGCTTGTTTTGTACTCAGTACCTTTACTTAATTACTGTATATGCAAAATAAAATTTATTCACAAGTAAAACTCCAGCATTAAAAGTGCAGTGAGTACAGAAGTACTGTCCACAAGTTTCAAAAGTACTTATTATGCAAAAAATGGCACTGTTCAGATTTTTATATTACATTATAGTTGCTTTATAATTATCGACATAAATCATCAACATCCATTGACATAAACAGTGTTTTATTGTAAGAAGTGTTTTTACTCATTGATCATAAGTTTTGTGTCTTAAATGTTAACAGCAAAGTCATGAGAAGCTGCGAAACCATGAAAGTGAAATACATAATAAGTACCACTAATTTGTTACAGTACAGTACTTAGGTAAATGTACTTCCCATCGCTGGTTTCCTCTCACAGAAGACAATAAAAGCAAGAAAATGTTGACTTTAGAGAAGCTGTAAGCAGTCGGTTTTTGGCAATTTTGGTTGAAAAATTACTCAAAGAAAGTTTTGCCTATCAGCTTTTGAACAATGAACTGATCTATATTCTTGAACTAATTATTTCAGCTACACTGCGTTAAATGCTCCAGTCTGTTCAAAGCACTTTATTAAGTCCACAATGACAGGCTTCCCATCCTAAACTGTTCACCTTAATAATAGCAGGTTTTCAGTGCATATAAATAATTAAATTAGAGCCAATTACACAGAAATTCTGAAATAATCATTCACAAAATCCGACTGGGAATAATTTTAGATACCTGCTGTATTCGGAAAATAACTAATGTAAAAACAAACATGGCTTTAAATAAAGGACAGAATTACATGTGCCATTCCTTCAGCAAGGCGGATAGCTTCCGCCCAGCCCTGCTTTATGCTGCATTGTGGTGTGATTGGCACCGGTTCCTCGACCCTGTGAGGCCTAACTTGATCTAATGCGTGGCCGCTGACCTGGGGGAGGGGCCGCGAGCAAAGGTGAAAGACCGAACAGCTTGAATGCCTCCAGACCTCAGCTGCCCATGCAGACGGTGAGCTGTAAAACCACCGTTTGAGCCACACACAAGTGTCGCGGCAGCCGTACGCACAGGAAATACACAATACGGCGGCCTGAGAAGGAACAAAGTGAAAGTGGAGGAAGAAGAAGAGGAGGGAGGGATCGGTAAATGATGACGATCTTGCCCATTGTCCCCTTGGGGATAATTAAGTTTTATCTTATCATACCTTATGCTGACTATGAACAGACCGGGATCTAATTGCATTTTGGCATAATTCATAACATTAAAATAATTCCTTAACCTCACAGTAGCAGATGGTGCGTTTTGCTGCTATAACGCAACTGGATTTGTAGAGAAGCTCGAGACAATCACAGGAAAGCAGTGGAAAATAGACTCTTCATGTTCCTGTGATGTGATTTATTGTACTGTACATTAGCAGCATTTCCACATGGTGAAAGGAGCGGTGTAATAAAAGCTGCAGATGATTTGCAAATGTGTTTTTAGCCAATTTGACTATGAAACATGCAAATCTCTGGGTTGGACCCTGATGCTGTGAGAGATTCATAGGCAGAGCTTTTATTTATAAACAGTGGCTCCTGTGGCAGTTGATCAGTCAATTTGCCTAACAAATATCTCTCCGACACATTTTCAGTTGGCTGCACACGACGGCCTCTTTGTTTGTGACACCATATCAGGCAGCCTCGAACCAAAA
Organism: Chelmon rostratus; assembly: GCF_017976325.1. Classification (NCBI taxonomy): domain Eukaryota; kingdom Metazoa; phylum Chordata; class Actinopteri; order Chaetodontiformes; family Chaetodontidae; genus Chelmon; species Chelmon rostratus. The sequence continues at coordinate 21,146,687 of NC_055658.1, read as the reverse complement.
CAGGGAAAGAAATAGACGTAAAAATGAGCAATGCTCGGAGACAGAGCGGACAGCTGCTCCTTAAGGTCACGTCCTGAGCTATGAACTCTGCCGAGCAGCTTTACATGTCCGTGTGGATGCCTGGACAGTGTACAGTAGACTCGTAATGAAGAGGGGAGAGACAGGACAGAAGACAGGCTCCAGCCTCGCGCCATTAGAGGTGATTTGTCTGCCAAACTGATTCCAGTCCCAGTAGTTTTAGCAGTTTAATGCGCAGGCAGCGTTCATTATTTCTTTGCCGGGAGGGTCAGCCTCTCTTCAGCTGAACAAGTGTGGGTTGTGTTTCTGTCAAAGAGGGAGGGGGGTTAGTGCTTGACCCGCAAAGCCATTCAGCTCTCAGAGTGATCCATTGTTTGGATCCTCTCTTTGTTCAGTGCCTGCAGAGAGAGATGGGGCCAGCTAAAGGGGAGGGACGGAGCAGAGCCGGGGTCTTGCCGGGTGCCAGGGGTCTGCACTTAGCCTCGACGCATTCTCACCTGCAGTCCTTTTAGCCCGAAAAGGCCACGCAACCTGATGTTTATTATGTGTGCCAGGGTTTTGACCCACGCACGCACACACAGTGAAGACACTGCGCTTCAGACTTACACGACAGGTCAGAGTTCTCTACAAGCAGCTGAAATAGTTCAAATACGGACATGTTCTCAGCATCCACGCAGGCAAGGGAGAGAAGAGCAAGTCAGCTATGTGCTGATTTCCTTATTGCAAGACTACCTAATGAGTATGGAAGTGTGTGAAAAGCAGACTGGTCTCACTGATGCCAAAGCCTCATATTAAAAGCTGGAAACTAAGAATATTAGAATCTGCCTGCAAACAAATTGCAGTGACTTTAAACCTGCAAAGCAGTCATCCCTGTTTGTTGTAGATCAGACGAATACAAACCCACTGCAGTCAGGTTTCAAAGTGAATGTGACGCGAATGGTTTGTTTTAATATTTTACTGTCATGTTTGCAATTGTAGCGTTGATTGGAATTTGCCTCTTTGCAGCTTTTGGTAATGATGTGTAACATCTAACTTCTTTGCTCTTGAATAAATAACGACTGTCTCCAGCTCATCCTCGCAACATCTCTCCAGTCTCCTCCATGTTACGGGAGGATCTGGCTTCTCTCTTATCACATAAATGTCCTATTTTTATCATGTATTCTATGTTATTGTTCATATCGCCACGTCCTCTTCTTCTGCAGAACCCAACGGGAGAATTAATGCCATCAACTGTTTATCTCGATTTGCATGTTGGGTATTTGTGCACAATTTTTGTGGAAACTTTAGTTTTGAAAGCAAATTAATGTGCAGGATAGTTTACTATTCCTTTGTTTCACTTTTGGACATATTCTTTTAATCCTACCGATACCTTTGGTGCTAACTATCAGTTCAATTCACTCAAAGGGGCAAATTATTAGAAAGAGACAAATGGCAAATAAAGTGAAAGCAAAGCAGTCACTGGCTTTGAACAGAAAAAATGCTGTTATTGTTTTTATTGATAGTAGCAGGAGTAAGAGATTTTAATCTCCAAATCAATTCACATCATCACTGATTATAGAAGGTCACAAATGGCTCGTGCCTGTCAGAAATTTAAGACGTGTCCTATTTCCAGCCTTATCTCAGCCAGCATCAGTGTCAGATGTGGGTGTGCAGCCAATTATCCTCATTTTGCACACTGAAGTAGTCCGATCTCCTCTCATAAAACATTTTCACTGTTTGTTTTAAGGCTCTGTGTGTCTTGGGCAAGTTTACTGCAGCACTATTGTTGACAATACACCAGACAGACTACCGAGGCTCATCTTATCATGTCAGACAAACACAGTTGTTGTGGCTCATTAACTCGAGGAAGTTAACAGTAGCTACAGCTGCACAAAGTCACATCACTGTGCAGCTTTAGAAGTGCACAGGACGAAATATATATGTTCAGTTGTTGACTCAGAGAAAAGACATCCAGTGGCTGAACTGTGTCTGCAAAGAGTCAATCTCCAACTTTCACATACTTTTTAAACAATAATATAACTAATAAGTTTAAGACTGTTTACTGCCACAGAGGAGTTTCCAGTTACTCTGGCTGATTAGCTGGATTCATGGATGGAGTAATGCTAAGAACTGCTGGAGGTCATCAAACTCCACGTATGACCAAGGACGTTACAGGTGTAAGCTGTCTGAAACAGGTGCAACAAAAAGAGTGAAGGACATGTCAATCAAACCGACTCAGCACTCAGTCAAAAGACAGATTTGTACCTTCAGTGGCAAAACTGATAGAACTGTCGTTAAATAACCCACAAGAGGAGAGTTAAATAAGAGCAGACAATGCAACACAGCTTATGAGCTAGCATGCTCCATGTTGAAATCCCTCAGTTTTTCCATTGGCGGAGGGATCACCACGGAGCATGTGAACAGATTCATGGTTGTCTCATTTCTTATTGGTGCAGTTTGAGATGTAAAAATGCTTTCTTGAAAATGTGTAAGAAAAAAATGGGTGTTGCAATACCACTGAGTTTCAGTACCACCGTTTAAAACCAAAAGTAATAGTTTGGAATTGTTGAAGCCTGAGGCACTCAAGACCGTAGTGAATTCAAAAGCTTTTAATTTCTCATGACTGTTGAATCAAAATAACATCAGTTTGTCTTTTCGCTCTGATGAAGGTCCTCGTAGCTTAGACACATGTGAGCCTTTTTCTTTCTTTTTTTTTTCAGTATTTTGACTGAATAGCCATGATATATGAAAGGCCTTTTAATTTACTACCCCCCTCAAGAGCCTCGGACATGAATAATTCTAAACTATAATTTTTGATTTATTTATTTTGTGTATTTTCTTGTTATTTTTAACCAATATAATAATATATTTAAAGTTAACTTTTGAGTCATAGACACTGAAGACTTTGAAAGCATGAGAAATGTAAATGTGCATAGTTTCATGGTGCTGTCTCTTTTCTGATTGGTGCAGCCTCCCCTGCCTAAAGATCAGCACTCTCAAGATAGTTTGCTATTTGTAAACAGCACATATTGACTTTGTCTGAACTAGCAGATCTACTAATTGCAGCAATGCCACTGAAATGAAATGATTTTGTCGTAAAATGTTGCCAGCGCTCTTAAGCAATATTGTATGGGTCAAACCTCACCTTTAGGCTCCGGTGTTGCCTAACTGGACACTGCGGACTGCTGGGTAACCCTGAAGAGCTGAGCTAGAGGTTCAATGCGAACACATGCCGGCCTGCTGAAATCAGCTGAAGTTGCGGCAGCAGTCAAATTGCTCGATAGCTGCTCTTTGAGGTGATTTGGGGACTGGCTGGTGGTTGGTCTATTTATCATACAAGTCCTAATGTGCTAATTCTGTGTTCATAATGTGAGGCAGCATCATCGATCAACATGGCTTTGACAGGCCCACTCGCCCTCCCCCTCTCTCAGAGGCTGTTCTCATGCATAAAGGGGTCATTTCTTCACAATGTCCTAAATTCAGGATTTCACTCCGGAACAATACAAATGAGCTTGCTCTGCCATTGCTGATTAATGGAAAATCACATCCCCTCAATCTTCTTTGGTTATTATAGGAGCGTCTGTGTTCTGGATAAATGGAGTTTGTCGACGAGATGCACCTCTCTGCGCTTCTTTTATGTCTGTTTTACCCGCTGAAAGACGTAGACAGAATGATTTCTTGGTGCACACTCATTGCAAGGATGAAGTGTCTTAATATTTATCACATCACATCTTAAACTGGGTGGGAGAGCCTCTGTGAGTATTAAATTAAGATATCTTCGTTCATTATTGCCAACCCACTTTAATATTCACATACAGCACAATCACTGGGCATGAATACTGAACACACACTACAATCACATGAGAGCCGGCAGAGTGCTGAGGTCTGATTCGGGAGAAATTAAAGGTGACACAGCTAATTCAGTAGGCAGACATGAGACATGAGTGCTTGCTTTGACCTTTTCTATGACTATGAGAACAGAGTCACTCACATGGGGAACTGTATTAGAAAATAAATGAAAGGTCTTGGAGGAAAGGTCAGGACACATGTTTCTGTGATGTGGAATAAAGTCTGTTTAGAGCAAAGGTTTGGCTCACTGCACCTCAATGCAAAGAATCCCCAACAAATACTACTGCATATCCTGTAAGAGCATACCTTAGGAGCAAAAAATAAATAAAATCCAGTGGTTGACAAGTTAAGGCTGAACATACTGGCATACCCAGCAGTAATATTTTAAGCATTTACTCTTGACATCATCTTACTTTTCATCAGATATGACCAATATCATTGGGTTTATAATCATCAAAGTTGGCCAAAAGGCTGTGATCCTGCTCTTGTTCATACCTGTGCAGCGTACATTTCACTGAGGAAAAGTATCAAGCTCCGAAATCTCCCCACAGACAACATCTAGGGCAATCCAGCAAAGACCAGATGTTGGCCTAATGTGAGTAGAACTTGTGATTTGCCTCAGTAAGGCTGTAACACTGCATAGAGCAAACATTCTGATGCAAGAGGCGATGTAGATGAGCCAGTAAGTCGCTGCAGAGGTGTCTGCAAAGCACATTCGTACTTACAGTGCAGTGACAGTCATGCAGCACGACAACCAGGGTGTATCATCAATGCTAATATCACACATGCAATAACAAAAAAAAAAAGATTTATCTTCAGATGTAAGCATTTTAAGACATTTGCAGTATTTGTATTTAAGTATATATGGAACAATCTCTAGCTAAAGGTTTTTTTTTTTTTCAGTAATAACATCGTTACCTCAAACATTGTTCAACTTACAGCAGACGTGATTCGACAAAACTGGTCTAACAGGCAATAATTATAGATTGTTGTCATAGACCACACGCTGTGTGTGACTAACCTGAGTTTGCATAAGGAAACTGAACTATCAATAATGACTGTGCATCTGGCCACAGTTTATTCGGGGGAGGACAGTGCAGACACGTCCCTCAGCGGAAACAAGCCTGATTCTTTTAACTACAGTAGCTCACGTAGAACTAAGTTGATTCTGGGCTGGTTCATTTCATTCATCTTTGTATAAATGTCAATTTTACATCCCACAGCGAGCACTCAGAGCAGTGTGAACACAGAATAAGATTAACAACAGTCTAGTTCATATCTGTTGTTAGATTTTCAATATAGTGACAGTGTTAGTTACATCATTTTTAGCTTTTCTCTGTAAAATAATCATGTAGCCTGATATTTATTGTCATGATGGTGTTAAGAAGAATACATGTTTTTGTGTTTTGGAGTGTGAGGTCAGATAAACCAAATCAAACCCCATGGGAGGAACGTATGCTTTGATCTTTGTTTCATCATACCAAGTATTATTTGGGAGGCTTTCGGTGCCTGAAGTAAAACCTTCCATCAACAATAACCACATCCAAAAAAGAAAAAAAAAAAGCTGCGCTCCATAGAAGCAGACACCAAATGCCTGTCGAATGTGAGTCTATGTTGAAACTGTTGCAGTAGTTCACACCACTGCGGCACACCGTTTGGCACAAATGGAAATTGGAGCCTGTCTTATATAGCCGACTGAGATCCAAGGGGAGGGAATAAAAATGCCAGCCAAGGTTTGCTGCCTTCGGTGAATGTATGAAGAATAGAGATCCAAAATTATGCATGCGCCGTTTTTAAAAAGGTGACGCCTGTTTTTGCACAGTGGTCAACTTTCTTTGATTTGTAAATTATGAACACAACAATGATGCATTATGACCGAGGAAGAATTCAACAGCAAACAGTTGCTAAGTTACATTAATATCAGTTTGAAGTCCATCTCTGATTAAAAAAAAAAAAAAAAAAAACACTGAACACTCAATGGTCACATCAAGGTTGAATTCTTGCATTGAATGTTCTTAATATGTTAAAACTTTCTATTCCTTTCCTGCCATTGATCATATGTGTAGTTGGATGTCTGCTGCTTTGAGATCAATGAACTGTCTGGTCCTCTGCCAACAGGTCACACAGAGCTGGTTTGGTTGTGTTTATAGTGGCTGAAGACAAACTGTGTGTATGATGATGCACAAATTGCATCTGAGAGGCTTGAAGAACACAAATGGAAATATCTTAGCCGGTCATTCATTATCTTGCCAAAAATGTTACCAACTTAATGGAAGCTATTCACTAACCTACTGTACCTTATGCCAAATTAGAAACATGATGGACGACTGCCTAGCAACAAATCTCTGGAGTAAGAAAGGTCATGTGGGCAATAAATCCACTGCCTCAGTGAAATGAGATGGGTTCCTTCAATTGTTGTCCAGTCTTTAATATTTTTTCCTTCCTCTCTCTCCCTCTCTTTCTCTCCCTCACTCATAAATAGTGATTCACAGCTCTGATTCTGACCAAGCTGATGATTTTAATTTTCTGTTTTCAGAGTAATAAACACTGACATGAGAATGAGCCTCAGGCAGAGACTTCTAATGAGAAAATGAAATTAGTTTTTCAGCTGACTGATCAGAAACATTTCATACATTATAATCAAGCATTTATTTGATGTGATTTGTTCTGTGTGTGCGTGCACGCATGCATGTGTGTACTGCGCTGTGTGTGTGTGTGTGTGTGTGTGTGTGTGAGGGGCATGCGTGCGTGCATGCGAATACATTATTCATGCCTCTGTTTGTGCTACGCTACTGCTCGTTATTGCTACACCAAAACACAGCTTATGACATTTTCCAACCTTTTGTACCAGAACTAGCTGGCTGGCTGTCTTGGTATATGTAATTTTATGCCTCATCTTTCACTGTTGCATCCATCTCAGTCCATTACAGATAAACTATACTGGTCAAATAACCAATTACAGCTGGCTCTGTGGTTCCGGGGACTGGGTGAGAGGGAGGGCTGCTCAATTCACTATAATAATGGACAAAACTCTGACACTTGACATCATATCAGGAAAACAAGGCGGATAAATAGAAACAGTTGTTCTTTGTGCCATGCACTGATTAAAATCCTTTCTTTTACACATCCACAATTTACATGATAATGCTACAAATGAATATTTTCTATCTAATTCTGAAGGCTTGAGATGAAAGACCATGTAGTGATCATTTGAAACCCATTAGATTATTTCCTTGATGGAAATTCACTAAAAAAAAGGTCACTGACTGAGTGGCTGACCTTAAAGCCAAGCCTTAATTCCAATTAAATCTGTATTCACTGTTTGACCTCAAAAGCATAATTGCTTGCAGAGATACTGTGCTATATTTACTGAAATTGAAATTGCTGGGAAAAAAATCTCAAAAAATATTACTGGAATTGGATCATTGTGATATTAGAATGGCTCCACTGTTCATGAAAACAGTGAATAAGAAAATCCTTTTCTTGGTAATACAAACCAGGCCGAATATGTATCCTCATCAGTTCAGTCTTTTCAGTGTGCATCCTCGCTCATGTGGATATCTTTTCTTCCTTACTTCCCTTTAAATTGTTTTAATCCCATTGCCAGAGGCCTGTACTAGAACATCATGTTCATTAGCATGTTTGCTGTTCCTGCTGAGTTCAAAGTGTTTCCTTTCCCCCTCCCTATTTGTGGATAAGAGCTTGAATTACTTCTACACTACCTCTTCTCTCCCTCGGTAGCATTTGCCAAAAGTAGGGCAGCAAGAAAAACAATGGGTGGGCAATGTCTTTATTGTCATGTTACATCACTCATTTGATCCTTTGCAAGAATTTTCTGTTGTGATCTGGTTAGTTTGATGAAGGCTGAGGTCAGCTCTGCAGGCCTGTAGAGAGGCGTTCAATTAACAAAGACAAACAAGATGCCAATTCACACGTAGACACTTCTGTACGACATGCTGGCATGATGATTAACACCACCATTTTGTGACAACATTACAAAGCCTTGTTGATTCGTTTGCTACGTGCAGATCCTCACTGAAAGTACTGACACCCACTTAAACCATTTTCATCTGATGTTCGATTAAATTAAATTACAACCCTGTTTCCAAAAAAAGTCCAAACATATCAAATTTGAAACTGAGAAATGTCATTGTTTTTTGAAAGTTGGGACAGTGGCAACAAAAGACGCGAAAATTTGGGAAATGCTGAAAGAAAACAGCTGGTGGAAGATCTCACAGATAATTAGCTTAACTGGCAACAGGTTAGATACATGATTGGATATAAAAGAGCCTCCCGAGACTTCCGGGTTTGGACATGGCGTGGTAGGCTGCGTTACATCAGAGCTCCTGATAGTCAAATGTAAAAACCCCCGAAAACTCGAAAAACTAAAGCTAGAAATCATACTGACGGTAATGTGATCGGGGAAAAGTTGGAATGGGAAGGAAAACTTGACTCACTCAGGCTAAAAACACGACGACAGATGAAATGGAGGAACCACTAGCTAATCATGCTATGGATGAGGACGGGCACGGATCTAGGAATTATCAGTAAGGAGATAAGAGACTTGAAAACAGAAATAAAAGATGCCCTTCGCTCATTTGGTGAAACGTTGAGGAGCGATGTGAAAAAAGACTTGAATGATTTCAAACAGGATATCAGCCAGCAACTTGCTAAAGTCGCCACTGAACAGCAGCTGCATAGCGGCAAGATCAATGAAGCTGAGTCGCGGATCGAAAAGCTGGAAGAGTGGGCACAGGAGGCTAACAACGCTCTTATCATCTCACTGAGTGAACAAAAAGCCCTTCGTGATAAGTTAACTGACCTAGAATCCAGATCAAGGAGAAATAATCTCCGTATCTACGGAGTTACAGAAGGAGAAGAGGGCGAGTCCGCGGCCACGTTTGTTCAGGACCTGCTTAGACCTGAACTCCACCTGACGGAAGATTTTAAAATTCAAAGAACGCATCGGTCACTTGCACAGAAGCCTGCAGACGGAGCCCAGCCGAGACCCATTATCGTGAACTTTCTGGAATTCTCTACCAAAGAGAGAGTTCTGAGAGAGGCATGGCGAAAGAAAATACAGCTGGGGAATAAAGTCCTATCATTTGACCACGATTACGCGACAGAGGTTGTGCAAAAGAGAAAGGAGTATAATGTTGCTAAAAGAATCTTGAAGGAGAAAGGTGTCCGGTTCCAGACTCCATTCACCAGGATGAGGATCCACTGGGCGACGGGAACTCGAGTCTACAACAACGCGGAGGAGGTGAAGCAGGAACTCGAGAGACGCGGACTCGCTGAGAAGACCCCGACACCGTCGTACCCGGCGGAGGTCGGACGGGAGTCACGGCTCCGCACGGCCATGGAGTGGCAGCGCAATGCGGGATCCCGGAGGACCCACACACCAGCAGCTGCACGAGCCAAAGAAAAGCTGCAGGAGTTCCGAAGATTGTTGGACTAATATCAGCGATTATATAATGAAGCAAAACCGGTAGGAATGTTCTGATATAGCTTGTGTTTTTAGTTGTCAGAATATTGGTTACCCTGTTATCCCTATGCTAAAAGAAAAGTGACTATCGGAGGTCTGGGTTATTTTCTTTTTGTCTCTTACTCTTTAGTTCTAAAGTTGGACTCATTTAGAATGACTTTAATCCTCACCGTAGGACCTGTCATTACTAAGTTAGGCCCCTCTTTATTGAAGAGGGTTTTCCCTCGATCCACCAACAGGATCAGACTGTTAGAGGACGCAAAGATCCTCAATTGTCCGGAATTTCAACTATTATATTTACTGTGTTTGTTCTATGCCACCGTTTTGGCATTATCAGTGGGGCCATCGATGTTTTCGTTTATTTTAATTCATAATGCAGTGTAACAACGTGAGAATAGCATCCTTAAATGTGAATGGCTTAAACAATACAATTAAAAGAAGAAAAGTAATGGCTAAGATGAGGAAAGAAAAAATCCAAGTATTATATTTACAAGAAACACATCTAACTCAGCATGAACACGAAAAATTGAGGAGATTTGGATTTAAAAATACCTTTTTTTAGCTCATTTAAGAAAGGTCCAAAGAGAGGAGTCGCTGTATTAATCTCCAACTCTGTCAGTTTTGAAATCATCAAAGAAATAAATGACAAAGAAGGGAGATATGTAATAGTAAATGGGAGATTGAATAATACTCTAGTCACTTTGGTCAATGTCTATGTGCCACCTAACTCTGATCGAATATTTTTGAAATTATTGTTTGAGATCATAGCCCAGGAAAATGAAGGAATTCTAATATGTGCTGGGGATTTCAACATGATTTTGAATGCTAAACTGGATACAACAAATAACAAGAGACCTAAGACTCATCTATCAAAACTTGTCAGCACCTCTTTAGCTGAATTGGGGATGTTCGATGTCTGGAGAGAACTCCATCCATTAGAGAGGGACTACACGCATTACTCTGCCCCACATGCAGTGTACTCCAGAATCGACTATTTTTTTATGAACACAATAGATAGATATAGAGTACAGGAATGTAAAATAGGGGTAACTGACTTGTCCGACCACAGTATTACTTACCTCAATATTCATCTAATTAGGAGAACCAAAAATACTTTATGGCGATTAAATGTGGGTATGCTGAATAACCAAAATACACAGGAGGAGATTAAGAAAGAAATTAAACGCTGCATGGAGGACAACTTGAACAGCCCAGTGGATCCTACTATATTATGGGACACGGTTAAAGCTGTAATGAGAGGGAGGTTGATATCGAGGGCAGCTCACCAAAAAAAGACGAAAAAAAGAAGAAGACTATAAGAAGTTAGTTAACCAACTAATAACACTGGAACAGCAACATAAAAATAATAAAGATGATCTGGTTTTGCAACAGATGATCGGTGCAAGACGGCAGATAGATGACATTCTAGGTCAAGAGGTTGAGAAAAGACTAAGATTCATAAAACAGACCTATTATGAATCTGGCCCCAAGGCAACTAAATATCTGGCAAGAAGACTTAGGGTCCAGCAAGCCTCCCATACAATACATAAGATTAGAGACCCCATAACGAAACAACTACTATTCGAGCCTGAAGAAATAGAAAGGGTTTTTAAAGATTACTATGAAAACTTATATACCCAACCCACAGCAAAAGGAGAGTGCGAAATGAAAGAATTCCTTGAATCTTTGGACTTACCTGCTATTGGAGAAGAGCAAAATAGAAAACTAATTTCCAGCATCACAAAAAAGGAACTAGATGCTGCAATTAGCAGATTAAAATTAAACAAAACGCCAGGTAGTGACGGATTCCCCAGTGAGTGGTATAAAACATTTAGGGAGGAATTAACCCCACTACTTCTAAATTCTTTTAATCTGACTCTTATGGAGGGCAAACTGCCCCCTTATTGGAAAGAGGCCATAATTTCGGTTATTCCAAAACAGGATAAAAATAAAGAACTTTGTGAATCCTATAGACCTATTTCAATTCTAAATGTGGATTATAAGATCTTCACTTCAATAATTTCCAAAAGATTTGAAAATTTTATGTCTGATTTGATAGATGAAGATCAATCAGGTTTTATTACAGGCAGGCAGACTCAGGATAACATTAGACGCATTCTCCACATAATAGATCAGATGCAAAGACAGGGCCTGAGAGGAGCACTAGTGAGCCTTGATGCAGAAAAGGCCTTTGACTGTGTCAGTTGGAGGTTTCTGTATCAGGTTCTGGGAAAACTAGGGATTCATGAACAGATAATACAATGTATCCAAGGTCTTTACCAAGAGCCAACAGCGAGGATAAAAATTAATGGAAACTAAACAGACAGATTTATTTTACAACGGGGAACTCGCCAAGGATGTTGTTTTAGCCCTACTTTGTTTGCCTTATTCATCGAACCGCTGGCACAAATGATCAGACTAAATGACAACTTAAAAGGAATCCATATAGGAAAGCAAGAGCACCGGATAGGGCTCTTTGCTGATGACGTTATTATTGCTCTCCAGGACCCGGACAGGACATTTCCTATTCTGATGTCGATATTAGAAGATTATGGCAAATACTCAGGCTATAAATTAAACATAGCAAAAACACAAATTCTTACACTGAATTATTCTCCTGGTCGAGAACTTAGAGAAAAATATAAAATCAAATGGAATTCCAAAGTAATTAAATACCTGGGCGTGGTATTGGCAAAAGAACACATCAAAACATTTGAAATAAACTATAATAACATTAACAATAATATCAAAATCGATATTGGGCGGTGGTCGGCCTTTAATGTGGACTTTGAGACACGAATTGAGGTAATAAAAATGAATGTTGTACCGAGACTGTTATACCTTTTCCAATCCATCCCACAGATGATTCCAGAAACACAATTTAGACACTGGGACAAACTTATATCGAGATTTATCTGGGCTGGAAAGAGACCAAGGGTCAGGTACAAAACACTTCAACTACCAAAAGAGGAGGGGGGGCTGTCATTGCCTAATCTGAAACAATACTTCTACGCAGCCCAAGTAAAGTTCTTGGTCTGTACATGCTGCCCTCTGTATCAGGCAAGATGGAAAGACATAGAGGCCAAGATGGAAAACTACCAGATTCAGGCAATACTAGGGGAGATAGGAAACAAATTGGCTCAACAAAATGAAAATGAAATTATCAAACAAACACTGGTTATCTGGAGCAAGATGGTAAAAGAATACAATATGGAGGGAGACATCAATTTATTAATTTGGCCTGCTCTAGACCCCAGATTCGAACCTGGAATCAGTGATGCTGAATTCAGACGATGGTGGGACAAGGGCATTACAGCAGTATGCACATTAATTCACAAAGGGCGCTTTAAAAGTTTTAGTCAGCTACAAAGAGAATTCGGACTAGAAAACAAAGATTTTTTCCGATATCTTCAAATAAGAGATTATTACAATAAAAGAATCAAACCAGCACTGTCCAGAGAGGGCAATACAGTGATAGATATTCTGACTGAAGCCTACAAAAAGAAGAATATGAAAATAATTTCGAAAATTTACCAGGGTCTTCAGAAACGGAATGGGATCAACACAGGATACATTAGAACAAAATGGGAGAAAGAACTAAACATAGAAATATCAGAGGAGGTTTGGCGTTCTATGTGGCGTGCACAGCATTCATCTACAAGCTCAAAGAAGTGGAGAATATTTGGCTGGAAAAATTTGATTCGTTTTTTCATTACACCTCTTATAAAAAGCAAATTCTCTCAATCACAAGAACAATGCTGGAGGCAGTGCGGAAACATGAACGCAGACCACTCCCATATATTCTGGTTATGCCCAAAAATTCAAACTTTTTGGGGTATTGTATGTATTACTGTGGGAAAGATCTTGGGATACACAATTCCTAATAATGTCATGGTCCTCTATTTTTGTGTTTTAAACGAAAATGTGATTATTAAAAAAGACTGGTATTTATGTAAAATAATGTTGATGGCCTGTAAAAAAGCTATAACAAAATGCTGGTATAAAACTGAATCTCCAAGCATTAATCAATGGATTGACAGAGTGAAGGAGATGTGTTTAATGGAAAAGATGACTTTCTCTCTCAGATCTAGTGGAGCAATCTTTCACAGGAAATGGAAGAAATGAACTGCTTTTATCAAATCGATTGAGGATGCCACACACACACACACAAGTAAAGACACTGGACAATAATTATAGTATTACCATTCGAGGAGCCCCCATGTTTTTGTTTGTGTTCTTGTTTTACTTTCTTGACAGTCTGTTGTCAACTTGTTCATTTGTTCTTTCTTGTAATTGAAAATATGAAATAAATAAAAAGTATCAAAAAAAAAAAAAAAAAAGAGCCTCCCATGGAGGCTGAATCTTTCTGAAGCGAAGATGGGGAGGGGTTCACCACTCTGTGACAGACAAATAGTGCAACAATTTAAGAATAATGTTTCTCGTAAAACTGCACATCAGCGCCAGCAGGACAAAGGAGATGGTGATGCCACAGACTAAACCGGTGAGCATCCAGGGTTTTGACATTGAGATCATGGAGGAGTACAAATACATTGAGTGTCCACCTCAACCATAAACTGGACAGGTCCACTAACACTGATGCCCTGTACAATAAGGGCCAACACTGTCTCCATCAGCTGAGAAGACTGAGGTCCTTTGAAATGTGTGTAGGACACTGCTAAAACCATTTTATGACTCTGTGGTTGTATCTGCAATCTTCTACGCAGTGGTCTGCTGGGGCTGTGGAAGCTCTGAGAGGGACAGAAAGAGACTGAACAGACTGGTCAGGAGTGCTGATTCTGTCCTGGATTGCCCTCAGTGAGGAGGTGGGTGAGAGGAGGATGTTTGCCAAGCTGACATCACTTGTGGACAACCCAACATCTCGCTATATTTATCTACTGTGCAAAAGTGCAATCACTGTAATTAATGCAATTTTTCAAGACCTTTTACATTGGCAGTTTATTTTGTGTGTGCGTGTCCCTAATAAAAAGTTGTATCTATCAAATTGGGGATTTCATTGTTGACAGGGCCGAAAACCAGTATTGTCTGGCCGTGGTCTTCGGCCCTCAGACGGTACTGCATTGAAAACAGACAGGATTCTGTAGTGGACATCACTGCATGAGCTGAGGTACACTCCCAAAAACCATCGTCTGTGAACACAGCTCATCGCTGCATCCACAAATACAAGGTGAAACTATACCAGGCAAAGAGGAAACTGTACATAAACCAGATCCATGTCACTAAGTGACATCACTTGAGGCATTTTTTTTCAGACTTTGCACACCTCCCCTGGAGCCACATAAGGCCTTACACTTTTTTCACCTCTCCTCCCCAAGGCGTAAACAGACTTTGACGTGTAAAATTGATTTTCCCTTTAGCTTTATCACCAGTAGCTGCAGATGTCACCAGATCAACCAGGACTCAAATCGTAAGGATTATTACTCTAAATGCAATTGCTCATGTCTGAATACTTGAATACTTATTCACTTGATCATCTACCTTAATCTCATCAAATTTTATTTGATCTCATTTTATGTCATTCAGTTTGATCTCACTGCATCTCACATGATTCCATCTCATCTAACTGTTCTTCATCTCTGTGCAGAGCAATGCACAAGAACATTTTGCATTTTTGATTTTCCCTGGTAGCAGAACTGTCAGGTCAACATGCTGTCATGCACAAAAGCTAGCACAAGACTTCAGGAAATCTAAAGGTCACAAACTTAGTCTTGCATAAAATAAATAAATCAAAATCAGTGCAGAACTACATTTAATACAAGCTTTTTCCCAGCAGGGAAAAGCAGACAAAGACAAAATGTAAACAGTCAAAAATGCAGTGATAAATGCATGAATAGTTGCCTCATGAGCTGAGCTTCCATTATGAGCTGAGCCGAGGTGATAAACAGCCATTTTTGGCATTAAGAACAAAAGGAAGTGTTGTTGCTCTAACACTGAGGCTTTCAGTAAAATGCTGAAAGAGCAAGACTGCACATCTGGAGCAGAGAATAGCAGAACATGTGGTGAACCTGAGCCCTCTCTGTTCGCTCTCTGCTCCTCTCTCTCACTGCTGCATGTTCTACTGTACCACGAGGCCTGCTTCCTGCATGCTTCACCGGCCCTCTGTGTGCTCACTGTCCATCTGCTGTGGGGAGATGGCAGAAATTAGGAGGCAAGACAAGTTACTGTTGATTTCAGGGAACAGTGGGTCACCCGCTGATTATTGCTTCATATTGATAAACCTTTAAAATAACCAATACAAGTAGTACTTTTAGTGCTTTTAACAGCTGTAGTCCCTGCCAGACAGGGTTGAGGAAAGTGTGATATTTGATAAAGTGTCCCTCTGGGTCGAACATGTGACAGCTTGATGTGAGCATGTCATTACATTATGAGTTGCTTGAGTTTTCTCACAGATGTTCAGTCCATGTGCTTCTGGACAGATGACATGGTGTATGAAGGAGTTTGAGTTCACAGTGTAAACCTGTAAACACCATGCTCACACCTCCTCCTTCACCACTTACACAGCTCACTCTAAACAATGTTTATGGAAAAGCTTATTTCTATTGCTTATACAGGCTGTATGGCTGCAGTGTCCTTTTCCTTTATGAATTCCCTCCTGGGGTAAATGTGTCTTTACACTCTGATTAGAACTTCATGACACACGCAAAGATACAGATAATCTTATGTGGAGAGGTGTCAGTGATGGGTCGCCACAGTGCAGCAACCTGAGCAGTTGGGGGTTAGGTGCCCTGCTCAACGGCACCTCTGCAGTGCCCCTGACATGCATTGGCACTTCTACAGCTACAAGACCACCTCCATATCCACTAGTCCATGCTCAACTTGAACTGCCCATCCTCCGGTCCACAAGCCAAGTCCTGATGGACTGAACTACCGTCACCTCGACTAAATCGCTCTTAACAGTTTTAATGGTTATGTTTAGTCGCTCTCAGCACTGGTTCTGGTTAGTGAAAGACCATTAGCTTGGTTATTGAAAAGCTAACAGCGGCTTGAAACTGAAATCACAGTCTTTTCTTTATCTAAATCAAAGTGCTTCTGTTGTCTAAAGCAAACTGAGCCCGTCCTCACATGAAAAACGACCACAGGTCAATTTGAAAAAGGTTATTATGACTCATAGTTATGTTGATTGTTAGGTGCCGACCTCTCGTGGCCGTAGTACCTATGACGGGAGCAAAGGAGGAAGTCAGGTGACATAGTATAAAGAGCAAGAAAGTCTGCATATGGAGGAAGGTGGGGTGGATGGATGGGTCAGACAAACACACTTCAACCTAACCAAAAAACATTTGCTCATGTGTGAAACCAAAAGTACGTAGCAATAATACGTAGCGTACTTATGTACCTAACAGTTCTGTGCTTGTTTTAACGCAAACCGTGATGTTTTCCTAAAACCTAACCAAGTTCACACCATTAAGGATATGAGGATGAAGCATGACGACTTCCTATTGGCAATTGACATATTCAGTCATTTGGGTATGAGGATGTTTCGACCTGACCTCCATCCACCACAGCAAACTACATCTCACACTTCGGGTGGAAGCATCACCCTCCTTTAACTTCATTTAATTCAACAGGTGAAAGTCTTAAAAAATCTACTCATATTTGTAGAATTACTGCAGTTCATCACCTGCGAATCTCAAATCAAACAACATGAGGATGCTCCAAATAAAACGATAAAAAACTTAAATTAGAACTAAAAGACTTAAATACATCCAAGGATAGTGCCTAGTTATATAGTAATATATTGTACATGGCAGGTGGAAGTCTAAATACTGTATCTTGTTTTGTGTTGGTATGGAAAAGACCTGTTTAGGAAGTGCATGTCGCACCTGTTCCAGGTAATATATAATTTGGGTTTCAGTCTCCACTTGAGTTCATTCACATAGCAATTATTTAGCTTCATGTTCTTTGGCAGCCGTGTTTGGAGGTAACAATATACGATAGATTATAACTCCTGGTTTTATCCAGATTTCCCCTTGTATGGAGGTATGTGCAGAACTCACACTGTGAAACAGGATGTTTCTCCTGGCTGCGGTTACTTTAAGATGCAGGTCCTCTGCAATTATGTCAAATTCTGGCAAATTATAGCCTGATTCAAACTGACAATAGAAGCCCGAAATACAGCGGTATTAATATGTTGGTAATTTATTGAATGTGTGTATATTACTTATTCCAGATAAGAGTTTAATGGAATATAAAGCAGCATGCTGTTAGATTCTTATCATGTGTGATGGCAAAACAAAGTGTGGGTCTGTGAGCGAGCACCTTTTGTATCCACAAAGCACCTCATTCATTCACTCAGCCTCTCTGCCTTTACTGGCTTTCTGCGATACTGTTAAACTGCATCGGTTGCTTTCCATCAAAACA
This sequence comes from Chelmon rostratus, assembly GCF_017976325.1. NCBI lineage: Eukaryota > Metazoa > Chordata > Actinopteri > Chaetodontiformes > Chaetodontidae > Chelmon > Chelmon rostratus. The sequence goes on along the minus strand of NC_055658.1, from coordinate 21,128,980 downwards.
CTTTGTTTCCATCCTCTTGGCCAGACTTTTGCTAAGGAAATCTAATTGAAGGCTCCACTGCGTGAAGAAGCAGATTGAATTTGAACCTGTATTTTTTGCACAGAGTGTATCAGCGTGTTATTTACAGTACATGTTAAATTATGTCTGGAGTAGGAAATGCCAGTACAAATCATTTTCATTAGGTCCTGACCCTGTCTCTGACTTTTCATGAGTCTCTGTAACAATCACGGCTGCTCATATTAGATTTACTGAGACAAGTGAAGAAAGGAACAGAAGCACTTAATGAAAGCATAGCACATAACTTCAGAGGACAAAGGTGCTCTGACCATTCTTCCACATAGGTCACTGAGTTGCTAGACCCGTTCGTAGCACAGTCAGATTATTTCAGTACCTGGTGCTACCTTATACATCTATTAAAGTGTATTGGATTGCAGAACTGCAGTGAGCGAACATGTTTACTGCAGTTGCACACTAAAAGCAAATGTTGTGCTGCCTGAGGAGTAAACAGAGAGATGAGCACACTACATAACACCCTATTTGCAATACATTTTGCTCTGCCTGCTCCGCTTAAGGAAATAACTTAAGGATATAGCACTGGGAACCGTTGTGACTGAGCTGATGTCATGCCAAACAAGTCCCTCCATTTATAATAGTGTGCCTGGGTATGCTTAAATCCATTGATACATTGTTGCCTAGCAACACCGACCATGTTTGTTAAGATTTTAGGATGAGAGTTAATGCTCTTTTACAGTTAGAAAAGCCTAAAGCCGCAGCAGCCACGCCATTAGATAGCATAGCCAAAGTAACTACAAAATAATTAGATAGTTCACATCATGACTGTGTCACATCATTAACATGGAGGATGATAAAATGCATGTTCGGCCAACAGCCTGCTGTAACATTACAGTGAATGAAAAATGAAAAGGTTTCAACCTCTGGGGAATAAATTAGTTGAGTAATTATCAAAGCAATCCGCCCGTTAGATTTGGATATATCATGTTCGCAAGTGAAACCTTTGGCCCGATGGTCATGCTGAAGGAAGCGTCTCAGGGTCACAAAAATCATTAGGATTCAGTCTTTAGAACATGATTATCCACAACAATTTTGTCCAGAGATCCAGCCTTTGGTTGTCTTAGTGTTACCCAGAGGGAAAGTTTGACCTAAATGTGGAAAAGGTTAGAGTGGTCCTCGAAAAGACGCATAATTATCCAGTGGAAGACATGATGGATATTCAGGCCAGCAATCCCTGGATGTCGTGCTTTGACCATTGGACCAACTGCTTGTTTGTCAACCTCAACAAACTGTGCATGATCCATCAGATATTTTGAATAAATAGAATAACATGCTTTAGTTGTGATATCTTCCCTTCAGCTCACCTCTGTTCCCTTCTTTCTTTTGATTTTGTATGCATTTGGTACAGTTTTAAACTGTGCGTTATGCTTAAAGGACCAGTGTGTAGGATTTAAGGGCATCTGTTGTCACAGTGTGCCAGAAATTGAATATAATGTTGATAAGTATGTAGTGTATCTAAAAATATGAATTGCTGTGTTTTTGTTGCCTTAGAATGAGCTCTCTATATCTACAGAGGGAGCAGGTCCCCACAAAAGCCATTTCTTGACATTTAGTGCACAGTACAGAGCGTATACAGTGTATCTCAGCTGGGATCAAGGCTCCAACATACAAGTGTTAGAACAGATAAACAGAAGGCCACTGAACCCTCTGTCTCTAATTCTGTCCTACTCTCAGATAACATGCACAGAGATGTATTATATTGTAACGTACTGTAGGTGTGTGTTACAGCGTTTCAGCCATCCAGCCATGAAACAAAATCCCACATGGTGTTTTGGGAGCAGGGCAAAAATGAACCTGTGACAAAGACAGAAGTAGGCTTCAGCATGCACACGCGGGGCTGCCTTGCCTCAAGGAGTTTGGCAGAAAACCCACAGATCAATCCAAACTGTTTAGCGTTAGTAATTGTTACCCCAAGACTTTTCCCAAAACTTGATTGCTAATACAAAATAATTGCAAATGAATGTACAGTCATTTGTATGAGATGTGTTTGTGTGGTGATCCAAGTGTAATACAGGAGTCAGAGAGAAAGCTTTAAAAATTTCCTCATCACTAAAATGTGATAGGATCCTGCAAGCCAAGCACTGCTCACACTTGACATCTTCCATCTACACCCAAAACACATGAACACGATTTCCTATTAGAAATTCTCATTGCAAATACCAAATTGAGAACTGATAAGTCCACAGAGGGTGAGAATACCGACCCAAAGAGCATTTTGTTTCCACATTCCTTTCAAACACCAGAATTCACCTGCTGTCAGAGCACAGCCATATTGTTTCCAGCCTTTCTCCTCCGCTACTGAGGGGAAAGTGATTGAATTTTGTCTTTTTAACAGAGGCAGCTTGGACTGAATAAGGATCTGCAGCGCTCGAGGTTATAGCAGTGGTGAATGACGGCCCATAATGGCACTTAAAAGAGAAACTTGCATCATTAATCATCCCTTCCTTTCATACCCTTGACGCGTGAGACAAGGAAATCCATGTCTATCTGAGCACAGACAATAAATATGAATGCTTCCCAGATAAGTCCCCAAAGAACAGACTGGATACTCTTTAAGGGCACATTTTCCAGTCATCACTCAACTGACTAAAATGAGCCAATTATCTCTTGTACAACAGCATGCCAATTAGAGAAATGTCTGCTCTGCTCCATTCATGATATTGCCATGTGGCTTGTTTAAGGTGGTGCCAGACAACATCTTTGTCAGTGCAAAGCCATTTACACAAGATTTGGAGAGGTGGAGCGACGGTCGGCCACTGTCTGTCACCTGAAGGAGGGTTTAAGTCCATTTGAACCCATTTTTGTATTTGAACTGAGCTGTGGCACATAGACCAAATGTGTGTACAGTATGTATATATTGATACATAATATATAACAGGAAAGTCCAACCAAATAAAACTGTTGAGTCTGAAACTGAATATTTAACTTTTGAATGAAAAATAAGACTCAATCATAACCTTTGATGTCTTTGCCTGTATGTTTTTCAGGACATTTGTTTGTATTTCAAAGAGTTGTCTTTTTTTTTTTTTTTTTTTACAGTAACTAACTTGTAACTGATTTGAGACTTAGATTTACTGTCAAAACGAATTCTTGTGCTCCTGTTTTTTTTTTGCTACTAATGGAAACTGCCTTAACTCCCAGACTACCAACACATCCCCATAAATTCCAGCAGACACATTTCATCCACGAGAAACTGTCAGTCTGCAGTTGATCAAGCCAGACAGGACGTCGGACACAGGATGGGTGTGGAGAATCCGGTAAATTTTTCAAAATAAAACACCCTGTGCGGACTCTTGATCAAACACCAACAATAAACATAGTTAAATCAGACAAAAAAAATCATTTAACTGCAAAGCCTACTTTCTCATGGTAGAAGCAAAAATAGCAAGAAAAAATGATCAAATCTGGCAGGTAAAACGTTCTGCTTCTGAAACCTCTGTAGGGTTTGAAGTCGCGTGCAGGACGGAACAAAAACCCGTCACGGAGATGCAGCTGGCAGAATCTCAGGGTTACTTTATCGAGTCAGCTAGCGTTAGCTGCCAGACGCCTTGCCAGAGAAAATGCTGTCAGCTAAACGCTAAAGCTAAAAGTAAACTTTTCTCTTGACGACTAAAGTTCAGTCGTGACCAGGCTTCCATGAATCCGGCTTTGGTACAACATGACATGGTAATGTTATTTTAAATGAGATGTCAGTGCATTACCGTCTGCCAAGGTTAGCAAGCAAATGGATGGACATTCGGCACGACAGTGGTGACTAACGTTGATATAAGATGTAATAGTATTACCTTGGCTTGCCACTGAAAGACATATTTAGTAGCCTGTGGTTGAATCCCAGGCTGGGGCTGCGTGTGTCACACAAAAGCTTCCTCCCCCGCCCAATGTGGTTTCCGTGAATAAAGCTTCTCGTCAAAGCATATTAGATCAAACAATTGGCCTAAATGAAAAACTTGCACAAATAACTTTTTGGTAACTCCGGTGACATAAAGTAAAAAAAAAAATAAATAAATAAATCTGTATCTCAATCTGTATTTACTTGTAAACATCATTTAAAATGAGGCAACAGAGAAAACAGAGCTGTTTTCTGTACAGAGGATCTGATGGTGGATGGAAGACTGTGAGTAACTGTGGAAATGACAGAACTGTCTAACAGTGGATCTTATGTGCCACTCCAGTTTATTCAAGAGGCCACAGCTGCTCTTGATAATGACTCAGCGTGGACATAATTACCCAGGACCATTTTCTTATCTCTACCTCTTGTGTAACTAAGACACCACTAGCCATCTTTTATTCGGTCCTATTTTGGCTCTGAAATCAGCAGAGAGTTCTATTCAGTGATTTTCTCAAACTAATGTGCTTAACAAAGACATGTAAACACATCTACAGCAGACATATGTCTATTTTCTGATTTAAATGAGAGCTAAGTGCATGTGTTTGAGGGCTATTGTATGTGGCAGAGAGCCTAAACATTTCTGTTTATCACACAGTCCTTATTTTTAGGGTTCTGAAAGACAATATGTTTCCCATTTCCATGCAGCTTTTTATGAGATTTGGAGACAAAATCCAGGGGAGACAGTGCTATATCACCATCTGACACCCATGACTAGAGAAGAAGCACCTAAAAGAGGCTGCTTTATTGGAGTTTGTTTTTGTTTGTTTGTTTGTTTTGTAGATTTCCATTCACTACAGTAAATTGACTGATGCAACGCCCCAGCTGCCCCCCAGCAGGTTGTACATACTGTGTGTCTGAGAATATTTTTTTGCTCTGCTAGGCAAACTGTTTTGACAATAGCGATGTCTGCAGGTCAGGTTGGTCAGTCCTTAGAAACAGCTTCAGCTGGATAAATGTGTAAAGTGCACCACAGCCACCACTAAGGTGTTCATTTTCTTGGTCTTCTTTTGTTGCAAATTTTTTGTTTCTATGAAATGCAACATTTTACAATGCTGCTTGAGTTTAGGACATTTAAAGTCCAACTGTGAATGGATGAGACTGTCCTCACCAGAAAACACAACAGCTATGGGAAAAGGGACGCTTTTTACAAAAAGAACCCGAACACATCTTCTGTATGAACTTTCCGAGCTCACAGTGCATTCACACACTCCTCTCCTCTCTCTGAATTTGGGAAGGTAAGTAATGCATCAAAATTTTTGCAGACTCTCTGAGTTGTTGGTCCAACTTGAGGGGACGTTCACGTGAATATTCCCAGCTGGGAACTCATTTTTCCAATTATTCGGATTCCTGCACCACATGAATACCCTATTATTGTCCTGTCCGTGACCAAGCTAACGAGCTTGCTAACTGTGTACTGCAGGTATCATCAGCAATGAAAGTGACAAAGTACAGACTTAGCACCTCCTATTTTGCAAAGACATGCAGGTAAACTAGCTGTGCACTGTATGGATGTTACCGGGCCTTTATGTTGCATTCAAGTACTCCAGCAAGAAAGGCAGCCACCTCATTGATTTCGCACTGGAACAGTAGGAATGTTGCCACAGTGGACTCTCTACTTTCTAATGTGAATGGTGTAATTCTGACGTTTACTGTAGTTTATTGTGTATCATAAAGCATGAGGCAATATGGCCATTTTGTGCCAAGGAGCAGTGAAAATGTTATTTCCCCTGAAATGCAACGTTGAATTGACATGTGTTTGTCAGCATGTTAGAGTGAACAGAAGCAGCTCATTCTTACCCTGATGAGGAACAGTCTGAGCTCGAGGCTGCAGCTGCACTCATGGGGTATTTTGTAACAGCGTTTAGGCAGCTGCTTGTGAACCAGCAGCTCAGTTCAATGTGATAAACAGGTTTTCTCTCTGTACTGTCTCTCTGCTTATAAAAACAAACTCTGTGATTTTTACCTTTTCGTAGACCAAACATTATGGATTTGCTGTTTATCATTATGAGTCGCCCTTTGAAACAGTAATCCCCGGTTCTGGGGGCGTGATTGACAGCTCAAAAATTAAAGCAAACATGTGGATTTTTTTCAGTCAAGTCCTTGTTTAAGAAAAAACTAAAACATCTGGATTTTGCAGATATGGGCAGATAAACAGAACAGATGATTTGTTTTACAAACAGAATGTTAGAATAAAGCACCAGAGTTAACCGCTCAACCCTAATGTAAGGACGAGGTCTGTTAACCAACGCACCACAAAACAAACCATCAAAAGAAAAGAGACTTGCAGTTGACTAATGGCGTCTGTGAAGAATAGGATTCTAATGATGTTTCTCTGCGAGTGTCGCGCGTAAGGCAAACAAATGGATGAAGGGCTGTCCCTGTAAGACCTGTAACTGATGCCACGTTAGGAACCATCTGCCTCGTTCTAGTCCTGGCTGTCATCTCAGATTCTAATCCAGCGTAACTCATCGCAGCTGGAGCCAGCTCTGGGACACCCTGCTGCAGGCTGTCCGCTGCTGACCGGTCAGACCAGCAGACTATTTAAGAGACATGGTAAAAAAGAGGGACACCTGCTGAATTACAGAAGCTGGATTGTGGTGCTGGACATTGTGCTTATGTCTTGGGGATGCTGTTTTTGTTATTGTTTCTAACAAGGTTTGCCGCCATGACTGGAATTTCTGTTTTATCATGATTGTGAGGTGTTCTTGTTATTTTGTCCATCATCTGTACAGTTAGCACCATCTGAAAAACTTCAAAAAATATAAATATAAAATATTACAGCTGCTATAACCAGTGGATGAAATGACTCTGTGTAGCATGAAAGGTGTCACTCGTAGAGATTAAGCCACAGAGAATTATCATCCAGCTTCAACCTTCACCTTCCAGAGATTGAGTTTTTTAGCATCATTGAGCTCATTGTTGTGGTTTTACAGCCCACAACTTCACTGCTTTGGTTCACTCTTACGGTTTTCATCAGCGTTGTTTCCAGATAATAGATGCAGGCAGCTGTTTTCAGTGCACATCACCACCATCACCAAGCAGACGCAGTTAGCTGCTAGCTGGTGGAGCATTTAGCAGCTAAAGAGACAGATATTTTGGCCCTCATTTATTCGGGGAGCCTCTCTTTTGCACCTGAAAGCTGACCAATACAACCACAATCCGTTCTGTTGGCCACACACCAACCCCAACCAGGTTAAGGGGCTGTTTTTTTATCACTTGTTCACTTTCTTCACCCCAGATTCACTCCCCCAGGGAGTCTGGGGGATCAAACCAGCAACCTTCCAGTCACATCCTTGCTTTGCTAACCTTTAGGCCACCACTGCCACAAATATCAGACATATATTGAGCTAATGAACACGCCCAGAAACACATACTAAATGAAATGTTGTAAATGGTGTTCCCTATCTGTTGGGTAAGACACAAGCAATTATTCAGTCACAAATTCAAGCTGTGAACTCAGAGCATACAGAACAACCTTTTCCCACAGCCCCTAAGTGGCATTTTTTTTTTAAATAAATAAAAATAAAATAATAATAATAAATAAATTAAATAAAACAGTTAATACAGGTTCAAGGTGTACCCCAAACATTCACTGGTGCCGAAACATCAGTAGGATAGTTTTCATGAGGTGCTGTGTAGAGTGGAAAAACAACTTCATGTGAGCTGGTTATAGCTGCAGAACAGCAAAGGCCTTATGTGTAACTTTTATAAAAATAGCCCTATGCTGATTTGTGTTAATAAACACTTGCCTTGACTAAAACCCAGCTAAGCATGATCAGTTCACCCACTGCAAACCCACTGTGCTCTAATTCCGGCAAGGTAAGCCGGGTAATTAGGTTATAATTGGCTTGCTTACAATCAAATTAGTTCTTTTGGCACATGCCTGTTCCTTGCAGCTTCTATTAGGCAGCAATTAGCCCCAAACTTACACACGGAAAGGCACAATTTTAGCTTCAAGTCACAACATTTTCAGATTTGTAAGTTTTATTTTGTCAGGCCATCTTTTCGCGTGCCCTGGAACAGCGGAGCAGCCGTCATACATTGTACATCATAAAATATAAAGACGATAAGGAGAAATGATAAGATGTTCGAATGCAACAGACATTCATCTGCCACAGTCTGTTTTCTTTGCTGTCTCGGTGGCAGCTGCTAGTGAAGCCAAACAACACGAGGTTGCTTACATGGCTGAACTCAATACCCCGGAGACAAACAGGCAGCGTCAATTCATAGCTCTTTTTTTTTTTTTTTTACTCCGTATGTGTCTGCGCATGTAAGTGCACTACAACAACTGCAGTAACTAAACTAAAACACAAAAGAAAATAAAGAAAGAATGATACTGAACGTCATTGTTCTGAATGTCCACAGAGAATGTGGGTCAGGATGTGACATTTTCAAAAATGAGGACACAACTGTGGGTGAACGTTCCATTAAAAATGAAATATAAGTCTGTGCTACAGCTGCATTAATTGAACAAGGGAATCAGAGGAATCTTTATAATAAGGCTAAAATTTATTTATTTATTTATTTTCTGCAGAGACAGATTAAAAACTAGAAACTAGATTTTCAGCATCCCCAGCTGAATGCTGAGAGGGATTTTTAGAAAGCTTATTTCTTGGTGCATTTGGACACATGTTTATTCGCAATCAATTTATTCATCTTTTTTCTCCACACCACACCATCTGCACCGTTACAAAAAAAACACAGAGCTGATAATCGGCAACATTGCTACAGCTTCACCCGCTATTGTCCACTATCTTGCTGACAACCTGGATGTTTGAGATGCAGAAAAGTTTTTAAAGAGCATTTAGCGTTTTGAGGAGTGCAAAACTCTCATTAAAACTCATTAAAAGTCTCATTTCTGTGCTGCACTTCTGTTTGACCCGGTTGGCCACAGAGCCACCGCCACATCGCCGTGCAGCATCTCTGCGGACTAACAGTAACAATAAAGCATTGTCTCCATACCAGATTGCTCATTAGCAGTAAAAAAATATCATTTGGTGATATATAAAATGCAGGAATATTTTCCCCTGTGCATTAATTTTCTCCAGAAAAGTACACAACCCCATATTTTAATGGGGATGAAGCTTAGGAGTGACGCCCTCAAGCCACTGCCAGCCAATTTAATTTCAGCCCTTCAGTGTGTGATTTACTTGAACAAAAAGAAGCTGTTTTGAACATGAAATGTTGCAACAGCTGAGCTTTGTCTGTGTGATTTGGTTGGATGGCTCCTGGTCTGATAACGCTGGCTTTGAAAACAGGTGTGACTGCGTGTGTCGGCGGTGGGAGGGGAGATCAAGATTGAGATCTCTCTTAAGTAAAATAATCTGGAAAAAGGTGCACCCTCCACAACTCGACCGCATTTTGCCTCCTGATCGACATGTTGAATGTGTCTGCATCTGGGCAACTGCGAGTCCCCGTCCTTCTGTCTTATCATGAGGCGAAAACAGTTTCTATTCTCCAGATACAGCAAGCTCACACCTGGAGTTCACTCAAAAACACATTTCTCTTTCTGTTTGCACTGGCTGTGACCACATTAGCACAAAAGATTGTGCTCCTGCATATTGCAATACAAACAAGATCCTCCTGTGAGCATGCAATTTCAGATCCGCATTTCTTGAATATGAGAGATAAGTAAATACTAAAACAGTGTATTTTTTTTTTTTTTTGTGATGATTACACCGCGGTCGTGGTCACAGTGAAAGTCTGTGAACCATCTAAGCAGTTTGCCATTCATCACTAATGCTTTCAATCACCGAGTGCAGCTGAAAACAATCCCCTCTGTGAAGAGTATTGGGTAAGTGGATGCATTGTTGATTACCTGTAACCACTCATAATACAAAGGCACAGCTGTTTACTCTTGGTTCTGCCCATGGAGGCATTATTCTCTCCCCAGGAAAAAGAGATGGGTGATCAAAATGAACAGAAAACGTGCTGGATTAGAAAAAGCTGCATGCAGCACATCAAAATAGTATTTGAGACGTTTTGCGGAGAAATTGCAATAGAAAAGTTTGGCTCTGGTGATTTCAGTTAGCAAAAGCAAAATGTAGTTTTCGTTGGAAAATGTATCTCTTTCTGCTTTTATTTGCATTGTCATTTGTCTTCATTTTCTCCACAATGGTATATTTTTCAAGTGTGTTAAACAACCGGCGCAGGAGGAGCCGAACGCAGTCTCTGCGCAGCCTGAAGCTGCAGGTTAAGTATTAACTTTCCCAGCAGAGCCTATGAAAGTGTTCTTCATGGTTGTTTTGCTTGTGGAGAGATTCATTTTCCCTGTGCAGTATTCAAACATGAGTAACCGTCCTCTCTGGGGAGCTGATGTTATCCTTGGATCTCAAATTCCAACCTTCCCAAACAGGGCTTGACTGACCAGAAAGAGTACAGATGCCTTCTTTATTCTGCAGCTCCAATCTCTCAGGACGGGGCCGAAGCAGCTGAAGAGAAGATGTTTGTTTGGGTTTTTTTTTTTTTTCGTTCAGGGGAGGTGTTGGAGATGCTGTTTGCATTTTAACAACATGTCTGCTTTATCCATTATACTGTATCCAATTCACTTTAATTGATTTTTTTTTCAGTATTTTGCCCCTTTAAACCAGTAGATGGCTTTGTGAAAAACAAATGGTAATGGCCTTGGCAGAATGCCTAATTTATCTCTTTTGTATTTGTGTGTGTGTGTGTGTGTGTGTGTGTGTGTGTGTGTGTGTGTGTGTGCGCGAACCTGTATATGTATCTGTAAGTGCACAAGTGTGTGTTTGTTTCAAAAAGGAGAGAAAATAAAAGCAGAAGTGGACATTGTTCTGTTACAATACCTTTCTATAGCTCAACCCGCTGCTTAATTCCACTCATTTAACATACATATGACAGTAAGCGTGAATGGGATGTGGAATAAACTCCTCAGTCATTGTCAGTGGCTGTGTGCTTTCTAGGCTGAAATTTGTCACTGTACTCCACAGTGCTTTGGTACAAACACAAAGATCCCCCTCAGGGAAGAGAACAAAGGGGCAGGTGCAACTTCCTTCTCTCATTCACTTCCATGTAAAACTGACACTGTGCCAGCCACAAATATATGAGCTCTGATACAAGCAACAGGGTGCCAGCTTGTGTTTCATCAGCTTGTGCAGCAAGATGGAGTTCGATTTTGCAAACAAAGCTGTCCTGAATACAGCAGTCTAATAACGCAGGCATGATGCTAACAACTTTGCACATTGCAACGCCAAATGGCAGCAAGAGGTGGGCTAATTAGGTTTTGAATGACTTTCCAACTCTAACCTTATAGGGTGATGTCATTAGAATATTTTTGGGATGTTGACCAGCCTGCTCAGTCTGACATGCTTTGCAATTAAAAGCTGAAGTAAGAGTAAGAATGAATGTGTTTTCGACCACGCTGACGGAGCTCTGTCATCTGTTCAGTTTTAAGTTTTGATTTATTTTTAGGCTTGTCGTTAGCCTCGTTTCAGACCGCGGAATTGACGCCCACATCTTCAATTTGCTCAGCAATGCAAATACTGCAGGTTTGCTGCTGTGCCCATTGACGGCTGGTTGTTCCAGTTTGAGAAAACAGGCATGATGGATTAAGACTGTAGATGTCACCTGCATACACAGCCAGCTAGCTGGCTACACCCTTTAAACCGCCACAGAGAAATGGCTGGACAACTGCGACAGGTGTGGAAGAGTCTGACGCAGATGTGCAGGTTTTTGTAAGTCAAGGACATTTCTTTTATTGTTGTGAATAGTTTGACAGCAGGGGCACCCAATGAGACAAATCAAAAAATAAGCATTTCCTCTGACTGTCCATGACCTGTTAAGAGTGAGGAGTTGGTCTGGAATTATAGTCTGTTATTGTCATGAGGAGACATACTTCTTTAAGATCCAGGGTCCACACCTACTCATTCGCACATACCAGCTGTCTTCCCCCCCCCCCCCTTTTTTTTTTCTTGCCCCTGGGTGACAGATGATTTCTGACTTTGCTAAGCTGACTCTAAGTCTGTGCACCTTCATCATGCTGGGCTCTGAGCAGCTGAGGACTGTATAGTGAATGGGGCATTGATATTTAGGATCATGTTTCCCATCGCTGCAGACTGAAATAGCACGCATTATGTAAAACTCTGTTATGACAGCAGCAGAGAGCACATCTAATGTGGGCTATGGTCGACAATACCCGACTCTGCTATTGAAAGTGAGTGCTGCAGTGAATCCGAAATGATCCAGACAAATTATCCCCAGTTGTTTGGCTTGTTTCAGAGATAGAAAAATAAAAGGACAAAACCATTTGCAACACGTTGGGTCTGAAATAGCGTGTTATGTTTTTAAAATATTGTTGTTGTTTTTTGTGTTTAATCTTTGCTTTTATATATATATTTATTTATTTTATATTGGAATAAAAGGAACTGAAACTAGTCAAGTCAAGCAGAAAATCGATGGATCAAACAAAGCCCTGGTTTGACTCGACTTTCTCCTACAACACAGCTGTTTACCCCTGAAAAGCGCAATGACCAACCAGCCATTTAATAAAAACGTTGTGATTATGACTCGCCATCAATTATTGATGGCAGGTGGGGCTGTCTTTGGATCAATGCGAATGTTGCGCTGGCAGGTCAACAGTGCGTCTGAGGGGTGGCTGTGTGACCTGCAGTGGCTGGCTGTTGTTTTGTTTGAGAAGCAGCAGGTGGTTTGCGTCCTTGGGTTTTTGTTGCTTGTGAACTTGAGCCTTTTTGGCACATCAGTAGATTCCCAGGAGACGTGAGCGATCAGGTTCGGCTTTCTGGGTTTAGATCTAGTTGCATCATGAGCAGAGGTGTGTGTATCTGTGACCAGCGCTTCACAGCACACATCACTGCGGGGTGCACACAAAAAACACAACCTGACTTCATTCACGCTGTTACAAAGTTTGCCGTGCAGTGAGTGTGTTTTTTAAAGGAATAATGCTTAAATGAATGAAGGAGCGCAATCGATATGCAAAGGTTTCATAGCAACAATCACATGATGCTACATATTCAGAAATGCTGCTTTTTTTTGTTCCAGAAATTCTACATTTTAATAACGATGCCATTTCTCTGTAGATAAATAAAAACAGGAACATATATTGAATCATCCATATACTTTCTCCGGCTATTTCTTTCCCACCACCTTTCTCTCCCCTTTTCGCCCAGCCGCAGTTGGAGCCTGACTGCGGCCATGACAGAAGAGTTCAGATACGGTGTGATGAAGGACGGCCAGCCTGCCCGATAGCCCCGTACAGCTCAGGGCTCCGTGACAAAGTTCAAATTATTTCCAGGTTGCCAGGAAGTTCTACAACCCTTATCAATAAATCCCGCCAGTCGCAGGAGCAGTTTGTTATGACAGATGTATTTTTTCACTTGACAAGCAGAACTACCTCTCAATTACAACAAGCAGGCATGTTATGAGGCTGCCAGCGCCCAGCCATGACAGCTGCTGTTAAAATGCAAACATCTGCTCATTCAGGCGTTATTTCTGAACCTTTAAAACTAGGGCAGGTAGTTTAATTATAGGTTTAGGTTGAAGGAAATTTAAACTAAATATACTTCACCAAAGCCAAGGCACACCTCCCACTCTGTGTATTTTTTCCATACATTTGAGAGTTCCCTGCAGAGGACAGACCTCTCAGCTTCTAAATATATCATTATATAGTCATTATAAAGACAGTGGCGTTGCATTATTACTCACTGTTGAGTGTCTGCGAGGAGGATGTGGGTGTGTGGGTTACTGTAGCTCAGAGGAATATTGCAATGTTTATTCACCGCCACTCCCAATCATTTGCATAGCTCAGTGCACAATACATTTTTTAATTCATCCAAGACTTAACATGACAACAGTATAATAATAACAAATAATTAGAACGTGATAACATGTCAGTGTTGTATTTGCAGCTTGTTTCACTGCCCCGGATTGATAAATCAGTTAATGCAGGTTTAAGTCTTGCCTTTTCAGTCAGGACCAATATTCGTGGTACTCAGAGGATGAATCCGAATGACTTTGGTGATCCCTTGACTTTTCCTCTAGCGCCCCCAGCAGCTCAGTCAAGTTTTTTAATTACCCCGTAAAATATCTCAACATGTATCCTGTGGATCTGCACAAAATTTCATAGATATTCGTCATTCCCATGCAGAGGATCTATCTTAATGGATTTGGTGCTGCTTGGTGGTTCTTTATTAGTCCAACACAATTTTTGTCATCTAACGTATTTCATTATGGTAAATCTCTTGTACTTTCACACCGAGCACATAGTCCAATAATAGCCCACTTTATATAGAAGCTGTGTATTTTACAGGCAAATAAATAATCTCATAATTAAAAAAAAAATATGTATATATGGCTCCCTGCTGAAACACTAATCTGTTCATCCCAGCTATTGCACATTACCATTAGTGTACACTCACAGCAGGATCCTTCAGGGGGGGTTTACTAACTTCACATGTTCTCATCTATGTGTTCGTAACGCAAAGAATCCATTCTTTCCACTGGTGAAAATGCATCTTTGAACTGTCTACTTAAACTACAATAATGTTCCTTTCTCCAGCAGAGGCAGTTCTGCGGCTGCTCCCACAGCTCAAAGGGATTTTTCATCCTCAATTGGGTATGCGGAGGGAGGGGGGGAAAGTGGGTCACAACAAACACTGTCCTTGTTAACAGAACATGTAAATAAATAGACACATACCCACGCTGAACTAATCAGGAAAACAATTACACCCCCATTTAAAATGTTCCAGTGCACTGCTGTGAGGATGACAAGTAATTTCCCTCTCTTTCATTTTATGTCCCACGGCATCCAGATGAGAAGATTAATGATGCCTTTCAGTGGGATTTACAAACACTACCTATCAAATGCGTTGCCTCAACCTGTCATCTTTGACAACAACAGACTCTTTATTAAGTGAACCAGTTATTAATTCAATTCCTATTCCAAATCATTGCAGAGCATAATCTCCTGACTCCTCCCAGACGAATGTAAACTTCTTAGGCTGGAGACTTTACAGACAGAACAGGAGCTGTGTAGTTCCTTTCTAACTTTGGACCTTACATGCATTTACTGTGCCATTTTAAGGTGGGAGTGAAGATCTGTACTCACATTGCAGACTCTATAATATTCCTTCATTCCATTGTTTATTGTCATACATTCACCAGATGCTTGTGCTCCTTGACCACCACCAAATCTGACTTCATGACATCGAATGTAATTGAACAGTGCAAAAATTCAGCGCATCATTTTCTCACTGCCATCAAAAATAAAAATCAGAGAAGGTTTCAGAAGCGAAAGGAAATCACAGCATGCTAAATCAATTTCCACAATGTGATGAGGTCGTGAATTTCAGCATATATGAAATTGTCAGGCAGTGAGGACGCGGTACATTGTGGCGATAAAGAGAGCGGGAATGATGATCATGTATTTTGACTGGAGGCTGCCGAGACAGGAGAGACCATGGCGAGAATGGAGGCAGCGTTACCTCTTTGCCCTCCTCCGAGCAGGGCAATGAAAAATCCATCTGCATTGCAGAACATAACGGTTTGGTCACTTTGGAGCTGTGCAGATTTCACTGGAGGAGATGAGCAGGGAAACTATCAGCTGCAGACTGAGAATAACGAAAGTGTTTTTTAAAAACATAAGTGGCACTGTCTGCACATTTCAAGTTTGATTTTAATGTGCTAAGTGCTTTGGTTTGTGTGCATATGTGTTACCACCCTACAAATCCAAACGCTTCCTTTACTTTAGCCTTTCTTTATGTGCTCATGTTTTCTAGCCTCGTGTCAATTCAAATGCGCAGTTTGTTACTGAATATAAAAAAAGATACTGGAATCAAACTGTTCAAACTAGTTTTTGTTTCTTCTTTCTTTGTTTCTTGCTAGAACCTTTTCTTTGAGTCCCACCTGAAGCCACAATATAGTTTGGCTGCTAGTTAATATCATATTTATCTGTTTGGCTCAGCTCTAAAAACAACAATTCATTCCAAGCCACAGGTTTTTATAGACATAACGTTTGTACAGTTTGTTTTAGCATCACAAAATATGCAGAACTGAAACCATATCTAACGGTATCTGGAATGATGACCTTCTTTAGTATTTTGCCTTCACTTAACATCACCCTTCTAATTGTCTGCTTTAATCAGACTTGATGAAAAAGCAAATATGTCAGATATTTTCAAATATTATTACTACTCGCTGGAATCTCTGGAGTCTTTGAGTCTCAGGTGTGTCTGAGACCAGATGCGGTTCTAGTTATTGGAGAAACTCTTGATTACACGCTTCGTGTTTGTCAGGTTTAATTTGCCAGCATGACTTCAGAGCAGAGTTCACTGGCATCTGGCCGAACAGCTGCATGTATATAATTGCTACTCCAATTAATTAGCAGCAAAGACAAGACTTAAACATTATGCATGCACTTTCAGAGGGATGAGATAGAAGGGAGCGTCTTTATTGTCCAGACGTGCGAGCCTGTGATCCGTTGTAACGGATCATGTTTGCTGTGCTATGCTTTGATCATTACCCGCAGACAAAATCACCAACATGTCAAAATACAAAACACGACGCTCAAATGTGTTCAGAGGTATGAGGTCCAGTGTGATGGAGCAATTGTCACATGGTGAACTGTAATTTACAAGCAAATCATTTTAGTCTGTTTTGCTTGCAGCATGAGACAAGAACTTCAGCCTAACAAATGATGCAGAGCACATGCTACATGCTCCTGTCCACAACACCATAATGCTGTTTTTCATGCTTTTCACCACAAATGATTTAAATGAGTTTGAGTCTAATCTAGTTACGCTTTAAATGTGAGCAAACTCATTTATAATTCCGAATTCTGGGTATTTCAAATCCTTAAATCACAAGATTAGGCCATCATCACTTTCAACTGTGTGATTCCTCACTATTTTTGTTTTGTGAAATATATTCTTAACTGCTGAATCCAGCTTTAGCAGCCTTGGTCAAGAGCAGCTTCCTTTACATATGAGTGCAAAAAGCACAACCTATTTTTTTTTTTTTTTAATCAACTACCTTGCAAAACGACACCTAGGCTGAAAATAAAAATAATTATCCTCTAAGGCATATGAAAAAGCCGGCGACATTATCAGTTGCATGTACATTACTCGTGGCTTTTAATTAGTATTCTGATCAACGCTGAAAAGAGAAGTCAGACACTGTTTTTAATTAACCTATGCAAATGAAATGATGTTTCATGTTCACAGTTTGTATTATTAAAAGACCCAGACTGAAAAATTAAAGGTACCTAAGCTGTGTGTGTATTTCACCATGTGTGTCCTAACTGTCTATTCAAATTCAGATCACTTCCAATTTTATTGCCAGGATCCCCCGAATGTTGTTGTAAATCTCATTCTCTTGGCTCCACCACAGTTATAATGGGACAGCAACATGTATTTTCACTATGGAGAAGATAATCAGGAAACCCATACAGGACAATGTCCGTGTATCCATTTATGTCATCATGGTTGAATTTTAATAACCGCTCAGGGGTTTGTCTTCAGGATCAATAAATATCAAGTGACCAGACTCTCCAGTGGCTGTATTTTCCTGATTATCTCATGCTGTATATTCTATGAGGAGTCTCCAGTCCACAATAATAATGTCTGACATCTCGAAAATGAAAGGTCTTAACCAGTTTCTCCAATGGGGGCCATTCTGTCACCTTGAAATATTCAGAGGTTGTTGTGGAGAAACAGAGATTTCTGGAACCTTAAATTGCCTGCTGATACAGCAACAAATGCGGAGCAGAAAATGATCCCCTGTTCTTTTGATTATGAAACGTGCAATCACACACCTGAGAGAAAAGCAGTACATGGCTGCCCATTAGTTGTGTCTTTCCCAATGAAGCTTTCACAGAAATGAATATCTTGGGCCTGAGCCGCCGCAGGAAACTGCCGGTTTTGTGGCGCAGATCTCTCTCGTTGTGCAGCCTCCTGCATGGACCTCAATAACAGGCTTGCGCTGAATGTGTGATGTGTGTGTTTAACCCACTTTGACGCTTTCTGAAACACCACAGTACTAAGGCTGATGCAGTGCTGTGTTGAACAAAGGTAGCCTTTGTATGCTGTGGTCTTTGTACGCATGTGGAAGATCTGCCACAGTGAAGCAGAGGTCACCTTACTGAGACGCAGCCTACAGTTCTCGAGGATTTAAATGCAGCGTCACAGGCAGCTGAGCAATTACGAGGTCTGTCTCATCCCAGATCATACTGAGGCAACGGTATGATTCATTGCTGTTCCCTGATGCTAATGGCGGAAGTGACAATCACCTCCTTTGAAAGAAATTAATAAATACGTTTGAATGCCTCAGCCTCGTATAAAGCAGAGAGTGATAATTCCCTTGGAAAGTAGTCGAAGTAGAAGATTATATCCATGTTGAGTTTTTGTTCTTGGAGCACAGGCAGCAGAGTGTTTGTTTCGTGCTCTGCAGGCAGGATTCTCTCTCATTCTGTCTTAGCAGATAAACACAACAATCAGCATCTGTGTGGACAGTATGGAGCATGAAAGAAGTGCGTGTACTGGGGCAGTTATAATATTATTATTGCTTCTGTGGCTGTCACTGTATTTTAATATGCTTTTAACAAGTAAGTAACTGTGTATCACGGCTGAGCTGGCAACAGCACTCTCAGTCACCAGTGGGGGGGGGTGCACTGCTAAAAGCTACTGATTCGGTCATTGATGATGGCGATTCATACTCTGCTCACGCTGAACATCGCTTGTTAAAGATCTGTTCACTTGTGCACTGAACACCTCTACTCAAAGTGTGTGTTCAAGCTAAAACAGGCTCTTTCATTCTTGTCCACATGCAGTTGCTTGAGCACAGCTGAACTATGAAAAATAGTTTCAGTTTTAAGTGCGACACAAGTTGCTCTCTCACATTCAGCCTGAGGGGGCCTGTGAGAGCGCTGACAACCTTTTTCTTCCTTGGTGTCATTTTTACCTAATTTACCACTGTTCTCCAGCCGTGCTGCCACCGTGGTGAGGAGGAAACAAAGGTTTCACTTCATGTCTTTGTGCCAGACAGCGATTGCTCGGTCTTCTATCCAGTCATATTTCAGAAAGGAGTCAATATGGAACTTTTCTGTAACAGAGACAAAAATGCATCACTTTAACAGATAACAGATTAACTCAGCAATGTTACAGATTCATGTCTAAAACAGGGCATCTTATCAAAAAGACTCCCTCAGATGTGGGCCAGGAAATGGCATTAAAGGCCTTGAAGCAGACATAGATCAACATAATTGTCGGCTTTACCGTGCTCTTGGAATCTGGCGTGATGTGTCGGAATACACGGGCTCCTGCAGGACGTACACTTCAGGTGACAAATGTGTTCGTACGTCATGTGAAAAGTAAGGCTCCATCATATTTCACACCTGGACCACAACTCTTAACACACCAGTTTGCAATAGAACCAAAGCTCCATGCATACTTCAAGGTATCTAACTTAACCTTCCCTTTTTTTCTGCACACTAATGACCACCAGATAGACCGAACAGGATCTGTAATGTTGAGTGACAACACTTGGATGAAATAAGCTCACAGAGCACACAGAGAAAAGCTTGCTTTGGATGTCGAATGCAATGGGCAGATATTGAGGTTTTCTATTCTTGGTGGTTCATCTATATCAAAGGCTTTTTAACCGTGTACTGTGGCACGCTGGCGTGCCTCGAGGCAAGGTCAAATGTCCGAGTGGGTTTGACTCATATTCTCTGATCAGTGGGGGTGAAAGGATTATTATCCATCACATTTACAGTTTACAGTTACCAGCTACTGACAGCTGGCTCTAGCTAAATCTTTACTTTCTCATCATCAGCACAGAATGAAACGGTCGTCCCTCACCTTTGACTATACTGCAGTATGACACACACACACACACACATACACGCACACACACACAAACACACGCACACTGCCTCTGTGTTCAGATAGAAATGATAAATGAGCTCCTCGTTCGCTGTTGCTAGGTTGGTTTTCAAGTTAGTGGCCTGTCTGCTTTGACTTTTTCATGGGTAAAAAGGCTCGAGTTAGCAAATATGCTGGCCATGTTTAGCAGCACACAGTTGTTGTTAATTATACACTTTTACAGTCTCTTCACAGGCTAACTTTGTTTTTTGGCACGGACCAGTGGCGTTTGTACGGAGAAAGTGCACCTTTTTGTAAATTCCGAATACACACGTGAAGAATTAATTTGACCAGTCCTCTAAACTGAGAGAGACAGAGAGATCTGGATACAATGTTATGAACATAATGTTGGTTTTGGCTGGTAGCTGCTGTTGTCTGTCTGACAGACTACTGGCTCAACAACATCTCAGAGGAGCGTAGTTAATATTCCACAGCAGTGCCAGTTTTAATCGCTCCGGCATTTGTTAAACAATACCATCAGACAGGGAAATGCAGTTTTGATCATTCTGTATCTTTGAGCGGTGCAACACTGCTAATTGCTCTCTGAGCAATTGGGATGATATTTAAGACATGTTTAATGAATGTCTGCAGCACAGCTTGGCACTATTCTCTTGCCAGTGACCCAATTTTTTTAGGTCTTTAAAATCTCAAAACTGCATTTGTCAAGTTGTCATGTAAATGAGTGTGTCTTACTTTTCTAATCTGTTTTCATATCATAGGAAAAGCTACGCAGACAGGGTGGCTTATTTCACACCTATTCAATTTGTTTTTCCACTGGAATTAGAACAAACAAATATCACCATATCAGTCTGAGAAATATCCGGCGACCCTGCATATTAAGAGACGCCATGGCGGGTACCCTCGGGCTCGACAGCAAGGCAATCAAGATGCACTCTGACGTTTATGTGCCAAATTTTGTCGGTATGTTGAGGGACTCAGCTCCACTGGGGTGCAAATAGATGTGTGAATCACTATCTTGTGCATTCACAATTTCTTCTGAACATCTTACAGTTGATGTCCTCTCCATGTCACACCAGGTAAAGGGCTATGTCTCCATCTTTGGAAAACTGGACTGCTATCCATAAGCAGCAACAGAACATATAAGAGGTGAGCCACAAGGCAAAGCTGTATGCTAAGCATGCAGCACATTTCTTTATTTTTTCATCAGTGAGCGTCACGCTTTGACTTGCAGCTTCTAACACATCTCAGCCTCACATAGTTGCGCATAGCCTCAGTGTACACATCTGAACGGTCAGGGCTGAATGCAGGATGAACAGCTCAGACTGGCTGAAGACCACTGCTACTCTATGCAGTGTGAGTCCAACCCTGAGTGTCTGAGCATCAGCAGAAACACTTGAAGCTTCACAAAATGATGAGTTACAGTGAAAGAACATGGGGGTGAGTACGCACAGTGTTATCCTCCAAATTCTGGCCTAGCTTGTGCTCTCACAAGTCCTGTATTTGGGATGTTACGCAAGAGTGTCAGTGGGCTATGGTGAAATTTGATTGGATTCAACTTTAGCCGACACTGCTCCTCATCATCTTAGCAAATCTTCATTAATTGCCGATTGATCCCAGCTGCCAGCTCCCCGGCTCAGGTGACTGAGAGGACATATTTCGGAATAATATCTGAAATATATAAACATGATCTGCTAATGAGAGTCATGGTTTCTGTGAGGCTAAATATTTTTTTTTTAACACAACGACTTCTCACTACTGAGCTGGATTCACTTGTTCTTTGTGTGTTAGCTCGTCACTCTGGAGCAGTATAATACTCTGTAATGTATTTGACTGCCGCTGGCATTTTTTTTCACTGCTTTACATTTTACTCATGCGTAAATATGATAAACCATTTAACAGAGTGATTTTGTCATGCAAAATAGTTGCCAGTGCAAACATTAGCTTTCATGTGCTACTTAGCAGACTGCTGAGGCAGTTTGCTTAACAAATTAGGGAGGAAAGCCAGACCCTTATTTCAATATCACCAAGTTATTTTTTGCAGTGACCCAATTTTACTTTCCTCAACTCAGCAGATGGAGCGAGCCTCAGCAACAATTAATTAACAGGAATTAGCAGCATTAATTAGAACA
This sequence comes from Chelmon rostratus, assembly GCF_017976325.1. NCBI lineage: Eukaryota > Metazoa > Chordata > Actinopteri > Chaetodontiformes > Chaetodontidae > Chelmon > Chelmon rostratus. The sequence continues at coordinate 21,107,039 of NC_055658.1, read as the reverse complement.
AAAACGTCTAAGAGCTCATTAATGTGATATGGATAACATTTCCACTGAGAGTCAAGCAATTGAACTTTTAATGATAAACAGCAGTTTACAATGAGGGAATGGAGAAAACGCTCTCAATTTGACTTAATTGAACAAGCAGAGGACACTGAAACAATCCATAATTAGTAAAGTGCCTTTTATCAGTTGGGTCCTCTCAGTCTTGAACTTTATAATTCACATAAATGTACATGTGACAGCTGATGGCATCAGCCGTGCCAGACTGGTTGGTGCCATGACTAATTGCATTTTACCACCAGAGGTACTTCATCATTAGAAGCTACACTTACATTAAGTCTTGTAATTATAGATTTGCATTTTATGACTGCAAGTTCATGACTGCGTTATCATATAAGGAATTGCTTAGAAGAGGATTTTTATGATTATTATCTGTATTTGCATCATGTGTTCCGCTCCTGAATCTCTGCAGGGAATTGGGAGCTAAAGGGTGGAATCACCGTTGAATGTAGTGTATGTCAAGTGGGGAAATAAGTCGTGACGTTTGTGGCCCATAAGGCAGCAGTCAGTAATTATGCATAAGATTTGGTGTGGCTGCTGAGACAGTTCCTCTGACCACCCCTCCTGTGGATCTGATGCCAGGGCAGCTACACGGTGAAGGTGTAGCTTCTTTGGCGTTGTTTTGCCCAGTTTTGGATGCTAGCAGTGCACCTGAGGGGTTTTAGCTGCATAGAGCATGTTAGCCAGCTGACATTAGCATTAAGCTCAAAGCGTACTTCCTCACAGAGCCTCTTGTGTAGCTGTAGAACAGGCGAGAGAACTTAAGGTAAGTAAATGTGAATGAAAGTCAGTTGGTTTGACTTGTGAACATGCTTTGCAGATGACTGTCACAGCTTATCCAGTTCTGACCCTGGAGAATCTGCAGAGGGAGTGCCCTCTGTGGCCTGAGGTGATCCTGAAGAACGAGACTTCTCTCTCCACTTTTTTTATTTGAATGTTTGACGAGACCTGTCTCCCCTGGTTAGCGTCTTCGGTCAAGGGCAGTGACCCTTCCTGTATAGTATCAGATCAAACCGTGATGTCTGGGGAAACAGTAACCTCCTGTAACACATGCAGTATCAGCTTGCACCGTCATGTCCTGTTTCAGATTTTACTCTGGGGAAGATCAGCCTGCAGATGAGATGATGATGTTGATGATGTTATACAGCATGTGCGATACATGGCATATACATAGATACGAAGCACATGAGCACAGAAAAAGGAAATGAAATGATTTGATTGTTTTGGTTGCCAACAAATCATATTACACTCTATTATACTTATATTAGACTCTATTGTTTATTTCGTTGTTTCACTGCACTGATGCAGGGAGGAAATTAGCTCGAAGGCAACACAAACAAACACGGAGGAGAGTGAACGTGACACAGAGCAGAGTCATTCTGAACACCAGGACCAAGACAAAACGAGGAAGTCATACCTGAACGAGGGGCCTCGTCTGTCACGTGCAGGTGGTTTGGCTATGAAAAGTCCTATTTCATAAGCCTATTTTATGGATTAATATTTTATATGTGGTTGCATCCTTCATTTAAAATTTGCACAAAGGTCCTAAATAAAAGGAGGGGAGAAAAACTAAATATAAGTAAATATGTTTTGAGTATATAATTCAAAACATGATAAGAAAGAGGTCTAATATTTACTATTTTTTAAATGCATATACAGAAAATGTGCTATATCATGTGTATTGTTATCTGGATATGAATTGACCTATATCGGGATGTGAGATTTTGGTCACGTCACACAGCTCCAGCTCTGAGTAACACCTGCTTTCACATGACTGTACAATCTCTATTTCCATTGCTATCTGACTGACAGGTGGCTTGGTGGAAGATTGCAATATTGATCTTGTTTCATCTTGTCTGTTTTCAGCAATCCCTTTATGGTTTACCATATGTCAAACTATTTCAGTGCTGGTTGTTTACTGTAAGTTGAGATATATATTATTTATAGCGAGCCAGATGAACCAACAATGATCTGTTAAAAGAGACATTCAGTCCAGGAAGAACTGGACATGCTTGGCTTGTGTTGTGCTTTCCTACACAGCTGATGATCTCTGCTGGGATTTAGAGTGACGAGTATCACAAAATAAATAGCAGTCCAGCCCACCACAGTGTCCTGTCACTCACTGCTGTGTGTGTGCTCAATGATACAGTATATTATACTGATAAATACACTGAATGCTAAAGGCAAATCTGCACGGTGACAAGCTCGAGCCTGTTTGGTTTAAGGCAGAGATATTAGTGTGTAACAGACTACGCTTAAAACAACCTGCAGATTGGGAGGAGAATGCTAATAATTGGATGAAAATGTATAAATTCAGTGTCAGTCTATCGAATTCCATTAAAATGTATGGTGACAAATAACCCAAGAGACAATTTTCTTCTGAAGAAATAGGTCACAGATTCAATTACAGTCAGTGAAGCATGGACTCAATCTATCATGCCAAATTAAGTCCATTTTAGCAACCTACTTTTCTCTGAGAATTTTATAGACACATTCAGTCAAGTGGAGAGATTCTGCTCAAACAAAATTATATCAGCTTTTCTGTCTGTTTCAAATTTATAGCGGCTTTAAACATTCTAAACATTTGAAAGTCATTTTCTCGCCGTGGAAAGCTGTTAACTCCTGGAGCTGGGGTTTATCTGTCTGAGGAGCAGAGCACTTCGCCTCTCTCTGATGCTTCTTACAAGTTAAAGAGTGGCAGAGATTTCAATCGCTTATATTCTGCCAAGTTTCAACTGCAGTGAAACACAAGAGGGATTTAGTGACATCATATATTCAATTATGTTGAGGGCACCGCTGCATATATAGTACACTATGCAGAGGGTTGAATACGTGCAGCATCAGTTATCTGACACATTGTTATAGCAATAGTTCAATACAGCACACGCTAACATCGCTAAATCCAAATGGACAACTGTCAAAACCTTAAATTTATTCTCATTGTTGCCGTTGTTTTCTTTTTGTGAAGCACTTTCAGCTGTATTCTATGTCTGAAAGCTGCCATATAAATAAAACGTGTTATTTCTTAATATTAACGTCACTTTCCAGGAGCAATGTTCTTGTTACTCAGAGCTGCTTTGTTTGGAAACTCTTTCCACAAAGAATGGGCCTGAGTTACAGCAGGAATCAAAGAACAAGAGACGAAAGAAGATTATTTCTTGAAAAACCTGTTTCTGTCACCTTTTGTGTCATCTGCTCAGCCAACCGTGAGAACTGTTGTTTTATTTGGGTGTTTTTCTCATTTCTGGGTTTCATTGCAGGTGTTTTGTGTTTTGTTTTATGGACATTTTTAGTTTAAAACACACTGCATATAAACAACATCTAAAGTAGTATGAAGTACCACCCATTTACTGTGTAACTGACCTCATTTGAATGCCTTTTTCCCCTTTGACCTGATACATTTTGAAAGATAATGAAAACCCTTATACAATCTTAAAAAAAACCTTGTTATGCTCTATTGCAGTTGCATAGGCATTAAGACATTTTATAGTGTTTATCAATGTATTTCTAGAACTCTATAACTGCTATATAAACAGTTAATAAATGCTATAGAATAATAGAACATTGTTAGAATTGTATATGATGAATTGTCTTCATACATTTAAAGTCTGCTTATGAATGATTAGACATTTGCATCAACCATTAAAAAATGTTTTACAACAAACTATAAGCACAGTGTGGGTAAGAGTGGTATACTACAAAACTTTAACAAAACAGAGGGATCAATGGAGTTATTTAGAAAGGAACAGAGAATTTAAGTCTCGAGGGGTACAATTAGAATACTACAATTGAAAAAAGTCTCAGTCTGGTTTTCATTAGCGCCTCAGAGTAACATTGATTTCTCAGGTTGTGAGCAGTGCAGAATGATTGACACAGATTGACACACATTGTTCTCGGTTTGGATATTTTAGAGCATTTTCATCTTGTTTCTAAAAGGTGTTGGTGAAGTGTTGGTAGGTTTTCCCTTTTGGTCATGTATTCCTCTGGAAATATGAGGGAGTCTACAAAATAACGTTAACACAGTAACACACCAACGCTGAGTGCTAATAGTTAGCGACTAGCTGATGAACATAGCAAAGGATTTAGCCTCTGAAGAGGCTAATTTCTGTTTCAGGTGCATTGAGTGAGAAACAGGCTCATGGTCACAGTGATTTGTATATCTATGTTTTTTTCTGTTTTATTGGTGATAAGAGATTTAAAATGTGCTGTCGACTAACTGATTCAAAATTATCTGGTTAGCTTTGCTCTGCTGGCTCACAGTGATATTTTGTTGGTTGCATTGAGATATGTTTGGTGATTCCTTGGTGTTGTATCATATTGATATACAGCATATAAATGCACATTTTATTCTGAGTTTATTTACCCAGCAAGTATTATTTTTGTAGCCGTAGCCTGAGATAGCTTCTGCCTTAGATCTCCATTGCCATCCAAAAAACTACTAATCACTTCTTTTATAGGTTTTAAAGAGATTTAAATTGGATTTCTTTTAAATTATTTCATATTCATTCCATATGACGTTGTATATAGTACAGAGGCCTAATTGATCAGAGTACGTTCTATTAGAAGAAAAAAAGGACATTCACAGGAATATTCACGAGTGTGGTCAAAACAACTGATAAACAAACTATGTTCCATGATCCCATCCAGCTCGTGAACTTGTATTCTAGTTGCAGCCTGTCTACACGAGTAATATAATTCTGTGAGAAGCTAAAGATGCCTTTCGATGTACAGTAGCGAGTGCTTTGAAACAAGTGTGCGACCCAAACGCTCCCCACAGTCCAAATCAGATGGGTGAAAAGCTCATAAAAGACTTTTGTATATAGCTTCCCTGCAGGAACTCAACTGAAATGCCATTTAGAAATACTTTAACAGGATAAGATAAAATGTTTTGTAAATGCAGCTCAGACTCAAAAAGCTATTTCACAAAGGCATGCAGAGATGGATGACACAGAGAGGAGTGATTCATCAACAACTGACACTCACCTCCAAACCACAGCTCTTTTTTTTCTAGTGATATTCAGCGGAGGTAAATCTGGTCCCTCGTCATCCTCTTGTCATGTAGGAAAGTCTCATTTGCTTTGCATCATGCATTCAAATCTCGGTTGCCATGGGAGTGACCAACACTGACCATGTGACGGGAGCCCAGTCCCTCGATCTTTCTGTTTTCGTGCAGAATCATGGGGCTTTTTCTCCTACTTCATCTGTCTCAAGTTGCCGTTGTGTTCAAGTACAGAACAATGCTGAGCACTTTGGTGGAAATACTTTCTGCATTACATCGGGCTCTTTTTCTCTGCTCGGTTTGATCTCAAGCTTGTACTATACTGTGCTGGATATTCTCCTCTGAAGAAAACTCCATAAAGGGGGCTTTAATAATTCATGACACCAGATTTAGATTTGTGCCTCACTGCTCAGAAACTGAAAATTCTCCACTGTGTTACTTTGCAGAAGAGCTGTGGATCAGCTTTTTTAAGTTTGATGTACAGTTCAACAACTTTTAACCAAGCATGATATATTGTTGATCACAGACCACATTATTGTAAATGCATCGGAGAAGCTCAGGAGGATGAATTATATCCAGAGTATTTGCCTCTTTCCATTATTAGACTCATACCTCAGAACATTTTACAAAGGCCTATTTATTCTGGAAATGGCTTCCTATAAGGAGCCTGATACCATCTGAATATACACTTCATCAAAGTCTCAAGGCACCACAAAGAAGCAGCCCTCTCTTTACACCCCCTGAACATAAACTACATTATGGTCAAACAATACATTAAGAATGTTATCTTCAGCATGTTTGATACAGCAATGCATTTCATGCCAAAGTGTCAGTTCTAAACAGGCATGTAAGAAGCACTTAATCAGCAGAAAGAAGCACCATCGTCCATCATTCAGGACTCACCCAAATACCTAATGCTGTTTTATTTTGTGCCCTCGCTTTTCCAACATACACATGGTTGTTATCTGTTTGTCCACTCCATCGTGTAACACTAATCAAGTCTTTAGGTGGATGTGGAATATGTATCTGGCCCAGATGCATCTTAATGAAATGAACACGACGGAGGAATATGCACCAGTCACTTTGCTGTTTCTAGTGCTAATGCAATGTAAATGGAGCAAAATAATCTGCAGTGAGTAATGTCTGTTTATGTATGCATCATGCATTCAGTGTTTGGTTTCCCTTGCATGCAAAGTGTTACCTAGGTAATTGATTTTGCAAGGTTCATTAGGCGCAATTTGTATATCAGATGGGATGGAAAAGAGAGTTGTTGATTAGTTAGATCTTGCTTTCGGAAATTGCTTTTTTCACATTCTTATCTCTGTTGCAACCCTCATGGCGCCGTACTTTAGTAGCATTGCTGTGTTAATAAAGTAACACTGGTGAATCTCAACAACTTGTTTTGTATTCATGCGTGGTTTGTATGTTTTTTTTTGTTGTTATGTCTGTGGGGTCACAAACAGAGGAGACAATGCTTTGGTTTATCAAGGTAAAAATGTGTCCCGGTTTATAAAAACACACAGGCGCACCTATGCACACATGCACATACATTTTCACTCAGCTACACCGTAAAATGGCAGTAAAACGCCATTATCCTTGTTTTTCAAAATCATTCAAATTCTGAATATTTATTATTTACCCCACAATGCCACCCACATGCTTGTTATTCCAGCCTTCATGTTTCCATTATTTTCATGCTAATCAACAACCAAAAAGCTTCTGATGTGTAGGCAGAAAATGCAATAACTAATGCAACACTCAGGATATCAGAGGTGACCGTACAGGTCGGTGACCTCCGGGTCATTGGGTCAGTTCAACAGTGCGCTGATGATTTCTCCAGTGATGGAGGGTGAAATATAAAAGACAAACAACGACGCTGGTCCTCCCAGGAACTTTTGGTGGAGAAATAATAGTGCTTTCATTCTTTCATTCTTTGACCAAAATACCATTTATGCACAAGGAAAAACTTTCACATCCTCTTCATTTTTACATTCTAAACGACTTTTATAAAAATATTTTGAACAGAAGAGAGATCAGTAACACAAGTGCTTGATGATAAGATTCTTTTCAGAAATCACTTTTCAATTCAGTTCTTTACAGTTGCTTGAAGAATGAAACCTTATCTATCATGGCTCTGAGCACCTGAAAAGGCTGACGCTACTGGTGCTTTCTCTGTCCAGTTGATATGTCATTCACCTTCAAAATATCAATCAAATGGCATTTTGTGCTCTGTCATCAATGATTTTGTACTATTTTAAGCAGTAGTTGACGAGCTCTGGCTTTTACTGGCGAGCAATTTAGCCATAGAAATTTCACCATTTCAAGGGCCCCTTCAAACTCTCTTTGGTCCTGGTGGTTTAATGCTTCTCCAACAGACAAAAATAAATCTTGCCGATTGGAAGTGAAGTGGTTTGAGCGTTTACTTTTGGAGCGACTGACGACCTTGGTTTGAATCTTCGTGAGTTTTCTAAAGATTGCTTGATGCTGTGATGCGTCTGCATAGAGCCGCTGCCTGTGCAGAGAAGCTGACTAAATGCTTGCATGTAGCACCGCGAGGGCTCTGCTGTTGCAAACCAAGAAAACGTATTCTCAGCATTACACAGAAGCCTTTTGGTGAGAACTGTGTTAGCTCCATTCTGTGTGTCTTAATGACCTATCTCTGTGGTGTTTTAGTACATGCAAGCTCAATTTGCTGGCTCATGAGCCAGCTTGCCAGCATAATGTTCTTTCTCCTCTACTTATTAATAATAACCCTGACTTTCTGTCCCTCTGAGCCACTACTCATGATGCTTTACTTTGTACAACATGACAGACTCCTCTTACGAACCCGGCCCCTTTTTTAATGTGAAGCTAGGTGGAAAATATTGAATGCGAGCAAAGGAATATGCTTTGTGGACAAATACAGTTCATACTTCCGGTGTGTCCAGAAAAACTGGAGCTTTTTTTATTGTGCATTAAAGATTTTGAAACCAAATTTTGAGCTGTTTTGCTGTTTTCCTTCATTCATTCACTGTGTGTGTTCAGCACAGGAGGGGACAGTGAATGTACATCCTATTTTGGTGATTTTCATGCTTTCAAACGAGTTGAGAGATTGCATGCTCTTCCGGGGGCTGAGACAATTTTTCAAAACCTTTGGCTCCTACAGTCATCCACGAACACTTTGGATAATGGCAAACTGTATTGTCACACAGCTACAAGAAGGCTGCTTTTCTTAGTTCCTGATGAGTTCACACATTCGAGATTGACGACAACAGTGTTATTTACTCTCACACATTGAAGGAGGAATTTCTTTGCTACACAAACAGCCATTTCACAGATACAAAGATATACACTGCAACTATGTTTTGTGCATCTACCAATCCTCAAGTGTAAGGTATGTTACATTGTGCTGAAGGAGGTGCGCTGCAGCAGTTTATTGAAAATCTATCATATTACAACCCATGTCACTGAGACTGGATGATGAAGTCTGTACCCATTGCCAACCTGATTAGAACAGCACATGAAATATGTAACTTGACTTCATTTTTCCTCTGAGCTATTTTTGTCAGATCCTCTTGTCCACTTAGCTGTGCAGGTTAATTGTCTCCTCGTTTCAGCCTCTGCATGTGATGCAACTTAAAAGGGACGTGATTACAAATTCAAATGCTAATTTCCTCTGAGGCTCAAGAGGTGGAAATGCATGAAATGCGCATGCTGGTAGTAACTATTTATATGCAAGGTTATTAGAATAGGGAAACAAATTAACCAGACATCACTCTGGATTATGTTAACATGACAAACTGCTGTGGCGGGGCCTCTCACTATGCCCACATGCTTCTGTGAGAGCGAGCCCAGTGGTTTAACACAGTGGGATAAGTACAGTACACTGAGGTCATACCCCAGAGCAGAAAGAGCTGACCCTTGAATCCATGGACACTGTTGTAATCCATTAAAGGGATCGGGGACACACACGTCACACAGCAGACTGCACATAGTTAGATGCAGTGCAATGAAAATAATTGTCTTTCTTTTGCTTGCAATATGTGTAAAGATTCACATTACCCCTATGGCATCCTCCACTCAGTGTCTGTTGGCTAATATAAGCTAACAATTGTACAGCTGATCTCTGCAGTGCCAATGGCATTACAGTAATTGGTGGGATGTAGTACAGTGTTAGGGTGTGATTTGCAGTTGATGGATACTGCATGCTATCTTACATTTTTAGTAGCTTTCATTTGTGCTATACCAGAGACCATCCTGTTTGTCTTCTCCGTAGATCTATGAAATCTATGAAATAAATGGATTGTCTGTGAGAGAGTGATTGATTCGCTGAGTTGAAATGGCAAATTGGAATCATTTTTTTCTCCACGATCCCCCACATGGATGGATGCAGATGATGCTCATGTAACAGGTGACCTCACATTACTGTCAATCTCTTATTTTATAATCTGCCTCAATACGGCTCACACAGCCCAGCCTGCACGTGTGCTCGCTTCACAGCAGAAATGAATTATTAAGACTGGAACATATCACACAGAAAAAGAGAGTTTCTTGGACGAGAGTTAACTCAGCTGAATCCTTCAGGTTCAGCATGCAGGCACAGCATTTGCTACCAGTAAAAACACGGTCATTGAGACTGTGAGACACATTAATAAAGACTACAGATTTATTATAAGTGTATCTCTCACACCACCACAGCCTATTATTGTTATTGACATCTGTGACACTGAATTCATGTCTTACAGCTTTTATTCCTGATCCTTTTTAACCTTTTGTACAGTGTGCATGGATACTTTTCATATAATATCTAATATATTCTGTTTAATATTGATGAATTAAAACACTTTGACTCCTACTAGAAACTTAACACACATCTATGTTTACAGAGCATTAGTGATGTCTCTTTTCATCTCTATGAAAACTACATGGAAATGACAGTAAATGTACTCAGGAATATAATTCTGTATTGTATTGTACATGTTTTTGCTACATACAACATCTCCCCAACCTGGATTTGGGTCCTTAATTTAGTTGCTAAGTAGCACATCTTACAGCAACACTATTTACCATAATATTTACTAGTTTAATAATTTGATGCTCTGTATAACTTTACTGTAATAGATGTATTGATTGGGGGATGGCTTGCTGTTCATAATTTTACAGAGGTATATTAATGCACCATTCCTTATATTTAGTGCTAACATGGCTAATGGTATGCATCTGAAATGGTCTCACATGAGCTTGATGAAGAATTAGTGATGGGGTTACACCGTCACAATCTAAGATTTCAGATGAAGGTGATGCAGAATAATCACTGGATTATCAAAAGCGCTTCCTCGAGGAGTTCGCGAAGGTGAATGTCAGACCACACGTGAGGAGGCAATTGAATTGAATGTGGTGGCAAAAACCCACAAGCCATGTGTCAGACGAGAGGCGAGAGGAATGTAAAAGTCAAGACTGTAGAGCAAAATGCAACATACGCACCAGCGTGCAACGGCCGCAGCCACAAACGCATCATTTTGTTACTGTTACAAAAACTATTTCCTCTGTCACAGGTAATATTGGTTTGCCAGAGGAAGCTTGTAGGTTCCGATGACAATGCTACATGCATTTAAGGGTTAATGTAGCTTCATACTAAATGCCACTTACTGTCACAATTAAGTACAAGAAAGGAACAAGCAGCTTGGAAAACTGACAAATGAAGAGTTTAATTCCCAAAATGCTATAATGTGCCCATCATTTCAAAACAATGACATCTATTAAAAAAATGTCTGGAATTCAAGTAAAGTTTCTTGTAAGCGAGTCAGAAAATAAACTAGTACCTTGCAACTAGTGCACCACTCTCTCTGACTCTTTTTCTGTTGCATTGTCTTTTTCTGTACCCCTCCCTTTTTTTCATTGTATTTCTCTCTCCCTCTCTCCACACACACACACACACACACACACACACACACACAAATGCACATACAGAAACAACCCCACTGCACCCTCTTTGCAGGAAATTTAATGGTCTCGTGAACATCAGCCAGGGTCATGCTTGGGTCGCAGCCAATTTATCTTAGCAATGCGCTGTGAGGGGGCTGTGTATGAAAAGCATCTTTACATTAGCTGGGGGTTGTAATTGATTAGCTAGTTTGTTTATATCGAATAGATCGGAGTAGCGCTCTGAAAAGGAAAAGATGTGATCAAATTGAGTCTTATTCTTGTGACAGGATGTAATCATTTGCTCTGTGCTGTGCATTCTTCCTACACTGTAGTCTTCATTATTCACTTTCCTTTCAGTTTTGATTATTTTGGCTGCAGCAACCTCGAGCATAACATGTTGTTTGAACATATGACAAATTAAGATAGATAGATAGGTAGGTTTAGTAGCCTTGTGCATACCATGCAGCAGTGCGTTTAATCCTGTGTCTACTGAGCTGTTACAGTACACACAACATTTGGTAGCTTGTTGGCAGACATATGCAGAGCCATATTTGACTTGTGCTATAAAAAGCAAACCAAACAGCCCTTGAATGAGGCAATGCTTTTTACCCATGTGTGTCATGTTGCTGCTTATTGAATTAAAAAAACATACAATCCGACTCATGGTGTGAGGCATCAGTTTCTGAGGATGCTCTCCAGGTTAGAGTACATGATGATGCCGCTGTATTGAGATCTTCAGTATTACACAGACCCTCTCGCTGTGGCTTATCAGCTGCTTGTTTGACCAAAGCTCACACTGGATCTTTATTTGATTTGCTCTCTTATAATTTGCAGTGTGTTGTTTGAATCGCATAATGCAAATTCTGTAGTCTGCAAAACAGCTTTAGACTGTTATTTTCTATCTGCGTTTACCTCTTGTCTCAGCTGACAAGCAGCTTCATTGTTTTTCCTCGGGTATCTTTTCTGTTGGCATGCTTAGTCTGCCGGCCAATCTTATCTGGGCTTGGACAAAAGCCAGCTGCAGATAGTTATAGGGAATGGAATCACATTAATTAAGTTCCGGTAACCTAATCTGTTGAAACGCAATATGGTAAAATCAACCATTGGCATTTCCAGTATGCGGTTGAGGCTCAGGCCTCTGTATATTCCATAAAAGCATTCTGGGAAACATCCCCATTGGAAAGAGTGGAGGCCTTTGTGGCTCTGTGGTGACACAGACTCACCACAAAGCAAGCTTTCGTCTATGTCCTGGTTTTCTAATGACTTCTCATGTCTACTCACAGTTCTAAATGCATTCCCATCTGTGAAATGCCAAACAAATTAAATCTAACGCACAGCGATTGGATTCAGTCATACTCCTCATTATGGCCATTAGAAGCCAATGAGGTATTGCAAATATTTTATTGCCAAATTTAATGAAGCTGCAGTTCTCCATTTGGATTTCTGGGATATTTGCATATGCCAGCTCCACGCGGCTTGCTGTAATGAAGCTATTCGGCAGACCATGATCCACTTTTATGGCATTGGCCAGGTGTATGCAAGCCGTTTTAATCCTGTGGTGCACGCAGATCTAAAGTGTATATTAGATTACAACCTCCATATACAAGTGACCTGGGATGATTATCAGTAAAAGCAAAAGCTGAACAGCTAGAGTGGTTAGGGCAAATCTGTGCAAGTTCACAGGTTTCTACCCAAAAGACCAGATTTCACCGTGCCTAATTGAGTTGCAAATGCAATACATATTTATATGCTCAGAAGCTTGATGGGATGCATGTCCAAATGGTCTTGAAGCTCCTGATTCATTTTGTTTTTGTGCACTGTTTTGTCACACAGGACCATTTGTGTGCCTCTTGAATACTGGATAATACTGTGTACTAATACTGAATTGGTAATTAATCACTGCTGTATTTTTATAGCCAGTCCTTTGGTAAAAGGGATGGTGTTGATTTGAACAATGGCAGCAGCTCAGAGGCCTGTTCCCCCAGCTGTGGTGCTACACTAGTGCCATCTAGTGGGATGTTGCTGTTGCCAGGGAGACAAACAGGTTTGATGCCACACAGGTTAGTGTCAATGCATGCACCACCAAACTTGTAAAGATCTCCAAACCAGGTGGCAAAATTTTGATTCAAAAAGAGCACTAATAACACATCCTCCTTGAGCCAATGGAAGCCAGTGATAGGAGACGGTAGTTCTTCTGAGCACTTTGCAGGTGTAAAGTGAAGTATTACAATGACACTATGCACATTAAGATCATATCTCATAGTAATAAACATAAATAAAGTCTAAATATCAGATTCATATGTATTATAGAATGTAAAGGTAAGAATTTCGCCTACTGCCAGTTCAATGAGCTTTTATGGTTTTAAGTTACAAAAGAGCACCATCGTGTGGTCATCTAGGGGTAGAGCACAAAGCCAGCTGAAAGGTAAAAAGCTGTGATTTATTGGATAAATTCAGATGACTAAACTGAATATTTATTGCGCGGGCACACACAGATTCATTTTCAGCTGTTAATTATAAAAAATGGGACAATTTAAACAAATTCGTAGTGTATATATTTTACAGAAACAGAGTCATCAGTCAGTTGGGACAATAAACAAAGCCAGATGTTGAAGCATTATACTGCATGATGCTGAATAATGTTTTTTATATCCTTCTGCACCACTGTAAAACAAGTGCAGGTTGGAAGGATTTAGTGGAAGTGTTCAGTTGGATAATTTACTTCATGTGGTATGAAGGGCACAGAGTGTGTGGATTATTTATCCTTAAGTAAGTCAGCCTATCATTTATTTATTTTTTTCCTGTTGCAGTAGTTCTCTATCTGGACGAGTTGTATTTTTCACTCTCGCGCGCTGCTATTGACAGAGTTGTCTCTAGTACTGCAGTATTGTATCATATGATACAATACAGAAATGTGTGTTGTTCAGAGTGAAACCAATGTAGTAAATCAAACCTGTGGTGGTACCTTCCCTTAAGCACAGCTATGCTACAAAAGTGGAGCAATATTTGAGTCGCTTGGCTCTGCTGCTGTTTTGCCATCATCCAGCAGAGGCAGGCTGTGGCTTTCCTGTCCTCAGGTAAGCTGTACATCATCTTTTGTTTGCTGGGAAAGCCACCATTACTCTGAATTTGGCCCAATGTTGCTCCAACATTTAGCAGCAGTAAGTCCTATATATTGGTTTCCCTGCACAGAGGAATGTGAAAATGAATGAGTTTTGCTCTCTTCTATCTCAACACCCACTGTCTTAATGCCCTGGAGCAAGGCACTTAGAGGAGCTGCACCATGGTTAACAGTTTGCTGGCTGCACTGAGCTATTGTACCTCTCAGGTCTAAATATAAGGAACATATGCAAAGTGTGTTGTTTAAAAAAGAAAAAAGTAGCAAACTTCTCTTGGCTTAAAAAAAAGCTTCAACAAATGTGATGCAGGCAGCAGTGCACATACACAGCAGGAGGGCTGGAGCCCTGCTGGCATGCTGAATCAACACTTTTGCATTAAGAATGTCAGCTGCAGTAAACCTGTCCAAAACACACACACACATGCGCACACACACACACACACGCATGCATGCGTGCACACGCACATACTTGTGTACTGTGTATTGTATTGTATATGACTAGTGTTTGTTCATGTTCCTTCTTTTTACATGAAGATGTACAACCCCAATTCCAAAAAAAGTTAAGATGCTGTGTAAAACATAAATAACACAGATTGTTGTAACTATCTGCCTATTCTGATTTTGATCCCAGCAACACGTCTAAGTTGGGACAGGAGCAACTAAAGACTGGGAAAGTTGTGGAATGCTCCAAAAACACCTGTCTGGAACATTCCACAGGTAAACAGGTTGACTGGTAACAGGTGATAGTATCATGATGAAAGGAGCATCCTGGAAAGACTCAGTTGAGTTCACTTTGTGAACACATGACTGTATAAAGGATGTTACTCAAGAACTGTTGGTGAATACAGTTCATTTGCAAATGATTGGATTCTGTTTTGATTTCCGTCTTACACAGCATCCCAACTTTTTTGGAATCGGGTTTGTACTCTTTCTTGTGAACGGAGGTCAATTAACATGATAACTTAAGCAAAATGATCCTCATGATTCATGATGTACTGCTGCGTACAGTATATCCCACTTTGTTGTACTTCTTCAGATGATAATTTCTTAAACAAACAAACAAAAAATCTTATTATATACAGGAAGCTTAAGTAAAAAGGACAAATTTACAGCTTTGTAGGCAATACACATGCCCTTTGAATGTAAATGTGCATATACAGTACACGGCTTCAGAGAGAGTATGATGAAGGACGTTTCATCTCAAAACACTTGCTTCCACCTTACTCTGTAGGAAAAAAGTTTTACTTCTGTATCATCCTCCTGTTGTAAAAAGTGCTGTAGCTGCACATACACTTCCCATAGTCATATATTTTACCAAATGAAACATTGATGTTCCCTCTAAAGCCTCCATCCTTCTTACTACATGTTTCACAGACAATAGCACTTTGCCAGCAATTTGTTTCAGCCAAGATGTATGGTGTGATAAATATTTAAAATCAAATTTGGCAAAAAGACATAGATGGATGTGGCACCCCAGGCTGTCGTGGGAGCCACACACTGAAGAACAGGGACGTCACTGCTTAGCTCTCTTATATCCACACATACGCACATGGGCACAAAGACACATACACACATATATAGCGTCTGCAGATGTGCACATTTTCCAGACTTATTACGATCACTTCCCTTTCCCAAGTCCCCTTTTTCCTGCATTTTCTATGTGCTGTATGTAGGTGACAGTGCTTGCACGATCATGTGGGTGCATGTGTGTGTGAGAAGCAAATGAGAGATTGGCCCGCATGTGTAGCACATCAAATGTAAAATATATGAGTGTGTACGAGCAAGAGAGAGTTGTTGGCATGGTTGTGGGTGTGCAACGAGGGTTGGGCTGGGGGGAAGAAAGCCTGGTGCAGCATGGCTGTGTGTGGATGAGGCAGAATGTTGGTGTGTTTACAGTCCAAACACTCCCGCTGTGTCTGCTGAGAGAGTTGTCGGCTCTTTGCCAGGGATTCACTCCAGTTGCATGACCACACACACACACACACACACACACACTGTTGATTTGTTTGAGTTTGGGTTGAGAGAAATTAGCCAACAAGCAAACCCAAGCAGAGTGACCACATACTGATTTCATGTTCACTGACTGAGGCAGGTCTTTCATGCTGGGCACCAAGTTGAGACTCTAAAAGCATGAGCCAACACCGCACTGCTTTTTTACTGCAAACATTTCATTTCAATAAAATGTTTCCTCCATTCAGAGCATACAGTGAATGATCGCAGTGGAGAGCGTCAATCGAAATATCCAGTGTACTCATCTGCTTATTCGTTGAAACGACGATTTCACCAACGATTTTAGATTAACTAAAAAATTCAAGTTGCGGTATTTATTGTGCTTAGTTGTATTAAACTGAAGCTCCTTTTTGATGTTTTGAAGGGATTTAAAAGCATCATGAAATTCTATTCAGAAAATACAGACTCAGTAGATGTTGGATGTACTAATCTTGAGTTTCCAACCGTTACAGGTTTACTATAACCATAACTTGACATTTGATGGCCAGATGATGTGTTTACTGTATATTAACTCTATCATCCCGAGAGAGATGAGAGATCAGTGTGCAGGTGATGCCCGGTTGATGTATGACCGTTAAAATGCAGCTCCATTCATCACCATTTAACAGTAAATGCTAAGTTTCCAGGGCTTGTGCTTTGCCTTCTGCTCTGTGATGACGAATAGCCTGGTCTTGGATGGCTGATAAAGGCACAGTGTAAATAATCTGCTTGGGAACAGATGATGCTCCCTGTACTGTACCTGCTCGGCCCCTCGAGCAGCTTTTGTAAACCATTAGGAAAAGTGCAAAGAAGTGCCCACTTTGGGAGTGGTTTGAAAAATATAGCCCTACTTCAGCCATTAATCAACTTACCTATGCCGAGCAGGCTTCGCCTTTATTAAAGCTGGCTGTGAAAAGAATGCACCATCTTTTTTAGTTTGGTGAACATTTCCAAGAATTTCTTTTGAGATAACTATCATGAATGCAGAGTGATGCTGCAAAATCTTATTTTACTGTCTCCCAGCATCAAGACATTCCTGTGTGATTAAAACAACGATGAAGTGAGAAGCTGTTGCCTCCAAAGCATATCATATCTTTAGGACCACTATCTCCACTGAAAATGTCAATGATACAGCTCCAACTTACTGTTAGCAGCAGAAATCAGACGGTCAGACAGTCTGCGTTTCAAGCCGAAATGATTCCATCAGAGATCAGTTTCAAAATCCCGTGTTGTGATGTGGGAATAATATTTCATTTTAACTGTCCCAAACACATGATGGTGAGACATAATATTCAAACTGCATTACTTCAAGCAAAGATACACTTGTAAAAAGATAGGTGGCTAATTTATATGTCAGTGAAATTATTTTTAACATAATTTCCTACAAGCTGCAATTTCATATCATGGATGTTTTAATTTCCTATGTATCCTGATGTATATCTTATATTGTAAGAAAATGATGTAACTTATAAATAAGTTAAATAAAATCAGTTTTTTTATTTAAGTATGTTTGAGGACAAACTGCCTTCATACTGTATTGTCATATTTCCAATGATAAAGACAATTTGTGGTTGAAACAAATAAATGTAACGTCGACTTTTAATGATGCACAACAACATATGACACCGTTTACAACGAGAGCAGACAAAACAGGAGTGTTGCTTTTATTCACTGCGACGACGCGGGGAGACGGCGGGGCGGAGACGCAGACGCAGAGGTGAAAGGTCAAACATACCTGAGGATGGAGTTTTAAAAAACAGGCAACTCGAGAGAACATGTCGCAAAAGTGTTTTCCAGAAGCGGAAAAGAAGAAGACGAAAGTAAAAACAGTTAACTACTACGCAGGCAGACTGTTTATGATCTTTCGCGGAGAGGAGCACCGTGAAGACACGATGAAGATGAAGCTAGGTACCTGCTAACACTGCGCCACCTGCGCCCTTACAGCGCGACTGACTGACAGTAGGCGCCTTAAAATGAGGAAAAATATCAGCGTCAGTTACCAGTCTGCTGGACTAGTTTTCGCTAATATAAATACAGTTTTTGAATGGACTCCAGCTCAAAAGTGCCCCAACTGTTTTGCTAATTAGCCTGATAATATTTTGTTATAGTACAGCTACCGTTCCTTTCGTCCGTTAGGCTACACATTAGCAACAGTAGTAACTGCAGGTTTAGCAGTGGCTTCACCGTCAGGGTGTCCGCGGAACGCAGGCCTCGTCTCACTGACACAACATACATTTTTTATGTCATAGCAGAAAAAAGCACAGCCGTAATTCATCACATTGATAATGGCTAAATTTCACTGAAGTCTTCCAGGTCCACGGACAGGCTATTGTGACTGCTAGCTGATAACTGGGATACTTAGATAGAGGAAGCCATAGTTAGGGACTTGTGATTTGTCTGCTATGAGTGAGTCAAGATGTCCTCTGTGAAAAGGCCTAAATTCAGTACACAGAAGATGTAGCTGCCTGAATAATCGTCTGAAACAGGTCTCATACTGCTCACAGGACGGCTCTTCAGTGGCCTAGATTTTTATGTCACCTGGATAATTTCCACTACTTTTCCTTGTTTCCGTGTATAATTGTCCATTATGGGTTTTTGAGATAAAGACAAATCGCAAATTTAGGATTGTGCAGTTTTATGACATGAAATTTATTATGTAATATACTGCATTTATACAACTGATTTGAGAACACTGTCAAAGCAAAGTCTGCACTGTTTTTGATGGGTACACCTGTCATAAGACATTGAAAGTGTTTCCCAGTAGTTACAAAGGTAAGCACTTACATTGGAAGAATGACAGTAAAGTGAGATAATAGAGTAAGATTGTAACTTTCTTACATCTTCCTCTCTGATCCCTTTTTCCTTTTGTAGTAGATTTTGAACACCTTTCATTGCAATTTAAATTTTTTTATGTTTTGTCAGAGAGGATGAGGCAACAACACTGCAATCTCTCTTCTGTTGTCGCTCCTCTGGAATGGAAGTGTATTCCTCATAATCCCATTGTAACTGCTCTCCAGATATAACGGATATGCCTGTGAAAGTGACTTTCCTGCTGTGGTTTTAGCCCAGCCATTAGCCCTTCAGGGGTCAACGCAGGATGTGAATTAGTGTAAATACAAAGCTTCTTAGCCATCATATGTTATCAAAAGAAATGAAATATGTACCATTTACACCGTATGTTTCTACTTTACGTATGATCTAAAACTAATATTGCTATGTAAGATTTCTAAGAAATGTCACAAACCAAACAAAAACAAAAAAAAAGTTGTAGACCATTTTGTACGGTATGTTTTTGACAGTGCTTTTTGACTCATAGTCCAGCATAACATTCTGTTATTTTGGCAATTATGGGCCTGATAGTATTTTATTTATTTTGTTAAATGCTGTGCATACTTCATTCAAAGTACTTCATCTTAATATTTTGCTGTTAACATCCCTTGTTACGGTCAGACTGGTAGTTTATAAATACTGCATCAAAGAGTGTCACTCTTTGAGCAGCCTAGCTGTGCTGGCCAAGCAGTTATTTTAGTCCACTTTACCCAGCATGGCAGGCATGTTTTTCTTTTCTCTTAACTAAACTAACATCCCACTTATTTTCAGCCAAGCAACTTCCTAAAGGTTCTCTGACAGCGTTAGCACACAAACGAGTACAGAGGAGGAGGAGGAGGTGGAGTAGGAGGCAGGCAGAGGAGCTGGAAACAGTAGAAAGGAGCTTTTAAAGCAAGCTGAGCCACCAACTGCTCCTGCACATCTTTTCTCTTATCTTAATAAGTAATGAGGCTGCCACAGGCTGACAATGAAGTATTTTGAAAATAGTTCTAATGTATGGCTTTGAAGGGAGTGGCTGGGCATTGATGTATGGCACAAACAGGCTTGGAAACAAGTGAAATATTAATGGGCTGTTTCCCAGGAGTTAATGTGGGATTTACCTGATTGTCTTTGTGAGAGACAGGGGGATGAGGGTGCTGGGGCAGCAGGACAAGGGTATGAATGAGGGACAAGACTTTAGGATTGGAGTTATGTGAAGGTGTGGAGTTGAGTAGTCAGATTTCTAAAATACAGCCAAACAGCAGATAAATGAACATTTATCGTCATGCTCAACTCATTGCTGCAGGAATAATTGGCAAGTCAAGAACAATTGCAAGAAGCAAGTATCAAACCAAACAGACTTAAGCATTTCTGTGTATTTGTAGGAAATATAATACACAATTTACTGTTTTTTTCTGTTAAATTCAACAAAACTGTTTTTGTGCTATTTGTATTTATAAAAGATAGTTCAACTTTTGTGCGTTAACTCTTGCAAAAGTAATGAGCACATCAATCCATCTCATTTCCTGTTGCTAATTAATCACCTGAGACTATTGAATTCTCTGTCAAACCAGCCTATCATATCTGGATACACCACAAGGGAGCAGCAGTGTAAAAGGAAGAGAGCTCAGCAGGTTGTCGAAGTGCGTCATAGAGCATGGAGGACAACTGAATTCTGTTTCTCTTTTGATATTTAAGTGCTAATTTTCTGCTGTGATTGACATGCAGTCAGAAAACTATAAAACAAGTGTCAGAAAATGATTTCAGTAAAAAGTCAAAACAAGTGTTTACATTTTCAGGTGACCCTTTTGTTTGAAATAGAGATCCTCATGACTGAAAGTTGTTTGGAATAGATTTTCTAATGTGTTAGCAACAGTACAGGGACAGCAGAAAGGGCCACTGTTCAAATAGTGTGGTAACAGAATGAGCATACAGTAATAGTTTCAGTGCCTCACCCAGGAGACAAGGCCTAAAACAACACTGACGCACAGAATTAAAAAGTTCCGTTTGAGAGCAGCAGTGGCATCCCAGAATGCTTGGAAATGCCATTCAAGAACTGGAAAGGTCAATAGTTAAAATAACTTTCGTTGGAGGAAAAAGAAAACTTGGCTGTTCCATCACAAATTACTTCCAGATTCTTTCTTTCTCTTGGAGCAAGTTATTACCAAAATTGAGTGCAGACACTGACACCATTCTAGCAGAATCATACTTTTCTGTTGGAAGTGCAGAATGAGTGGGCACCCTCCTGAATCTGAAGCATGGCCCTCTTTTATGTCAAGTCACCCCCTTCCTATGTGTCGAGTGTCAAAAATCAGTGGTCCTTCGGGATTTTATCACAGATGAGGTTAAGGAATGGTTTTTGATTGGCGGAAAATTGCCCAATATTTCAAACAAATGGCCTTGTGTTTTAACTTTTTGGTACCATGTAGAAGGCCTATTCAATACCTGACATTACCTCACATACCACGGTTCCTTATTGTATTAAAACAATCAGTCTTACAGTGGGTGCTTTGGTGTGTGGTATATATGTCATGAGGCATAATCATGCTGTGCTTTCCCGGAAAGTTTGCTGCTTCTGTTCCATAATTTCTAGCCTAGATCTTGATGTTGCAGCTTTGACCAATACATAATAATACTCTATTCCCTCAAAGTTACTGGACACAAGTGCTCTTTTGGACACATTTTTAGAAATCCCATCCATACCGCAGTTCAGTTTGGCAAAGAAAATACAGGCCTGAAACCTGTTTTCATACAGCAACAAACAGAAAGTAGTGCTGGAATGCAACAGAATACCAGGGTAATAACTTAAAAAGAGCTTAACTCAAAATTGCTTGTTTCGACGGTTTGGTTATATTTTACATTGTGTTAAAACCATCTGCGCTTTACGTGTTCTTGGGACGTGGGGCTCGGTTGATGTTTACAGTCGCCACAATAAAAGTGATTAGTTCAGTGTTAAACTGAACTACTTGACAAACAGAACGTCTTTCAGAGGGTGTTAGGACCCCCACTGCTTGTAATTCACTTACTGATAAGTTTCCTTGTGATGTTTCACAGTGTTTGGCACTTTGGATATCAGCTCTCCAAACAGGGTCTATTACTCAGGTTTAACTTCTCCATTTAGAACCCGGAGTGCCTCCACTGCGCGATTGCTCTTTCATGTTGTGATTGTTCCCTTTGTGACTGGAAGTGTAATGCGGGGTGTTAAGTAAGCCATCCCCTACGCCTTAGTGCTGCTGCTTTCAGCTCGTCTGAGAAAGACACATGCTCGCAGTTGCTGTGATAAGGCGACTTTGTCATCTTCTGTCAATCATTGCGTTAAGCACAAAGGAAGCCTTTACCTCACAGTCAGCTCTAATGAGCTCTCATCACAATGTGACTCTTTTCATGCACATTTATTTTCATTTTACCTTTTAGAAAAAAATATCTTCAGTCACAGGAAACTTCTATTTCATTGCCTGATCAAGCACATTTAGTCACTATAATATCCTGTCGAAAGGCCACATTCGCTACACTCAGGCTGTCCTCCCTTTTTCACTCCTTCTGGACAGAGTACCTCTGCTACTGGAAATGAAAAGCAAATATTAATATTCGCTGGTGTTACTCTGGAAGGTAAAATATGGGAGGCCCAGGGAGGAGTTGTACATTCCTCATTTAATGACACATTTACTTTCCTGTTCTGTGTGCATTCCCCCCATATAACTGCATCATCCAGCATCTTTATTGTACAAATGATAGCATTCAGGCTTTGTGTTTTTGTTGGCTTTTAAGAATATATAAAGGAAAAAAAAATAGGTATAAAGAATATTCTTGCATTTTATTTTATCTGTAGTCTGTAGAACTAAACAGTAAATTTGTTGCTAATGCTAAATGGTGACCATCTATAAAATGTACATTTAACCATTTAAAAGGTACAATCCTACAGTATTGTGCATATTTAGAGATTTGATATTAAATAAACAGCAGTATCTCAGATAGTCTTTAAAATATATGTCTGAGTATGACAGCCTTGTTGAGGTTATGAACCAATGATCAGAATGACTGTAAATGATAATTATACAATGAAAAAGTTTATACACAGTAAAACAGAAATGTCCTTTGCAGTATCTTTCAGTGTTTCAGAGAACCAATTCAATTCACATTAACTCAAGTGCTAAATCTATATATAAGCAGTTTATCTCCAATCTTTTGTTGAACACAGAGACACAATCATCTGTCCGAGGTGCTAGCTATGAGTTTTTCAGGGATATTTTTTGTTCTATTAATGCAATTTTTTGACCAAGGATGGACAGCTTTGTACAAATGATTTAGAACAGTTGCTTAAAGCTACAATCCCCAGCAGTGAAAAGCCAGTTAGTATTGAAGTGTCTTTATGAGCAGAGGGGAGAGCATGCTCTGTAATTTCAGTCCGATGGATGGCCTTCACATCACTGCTCTCACATTAGGAGACCATTTACTGCATGGGGAGATGAAACAGTCTTTGTAAATATGAAATAGGTTGTCCGGGGTGACGTTAATAGAGTTAACCCAGGGACAGGGTGGGATCAAAGGCGCCTCAACCATATTAACCAATCTGTCTGTGTCTTTGCACACAACAGCTGATCGAAGATAATGACAGCATGTCATCAAAACACACTGGAGACTAAGAGAGGTGTGTGTGTGCGTGCGTGCGAGCGAGTGCGTGTGCTTGTGACTGCGTGTGCACTCTCCTTTGACTCCACCTTATCTCGATGTCTGTGGCTGCAGAACTAACACGCTATATGCACTGGCCCTCCACGGGAAAGATGTCTGTTGCTACTGTTGGTTCCTTAACTGGTGAATCTGTTAACACACCAGCACTCAGTACAGATGGAGCAGACCCCTGACTATGTTTTAAGTGGTGGTGCACAGTGGAGGCTGTGAGCGGATGGTCTTTAATTAGATTCATTGTAGCATAGGTTGTTTACCGTAACTCCCCTCCCCACCCCCGAGCTCCTGACAGCACCTTTGAAATATGGCACTTTTGCTGGTTGGCTTTCTTCAGCTTTGCCGTCCAGATTTAAAAGCATATTGGTGTTTATGCACAGAGAGCTATAATGATCCATCATACCATGCGGACGAGGGGGCTGAGCCCTCTGCTCCACATAAATAAGCGGCAATTTGGCCATCTGCTTGGATTCTTTCCGTCTCCCTGGAGACCCCCATCTGCCTTTACATTATCAATTACACTTCAGCCATGCCGCATCCCCCCACTCCGCCACCACCACAAAATTAGCCACAAAACCCCCCCCTCCACGCATGCCCACTATCACCCCCATGCTCCACTACACATCAGAAACCCCTGCACCTCCTTACTTATCGCCAAATATTTATCTAAAATCAGATGTTATATTGTCTAATTATGAAACTTTGATTACACATGATATGATATGAGATGGATTATTCTCTTTAAAAAGCTCTTTTTGTGTCTGTGTGAGAGGTGTTACATTGTAATGGTTAAAGCCATATTTAGCACAGTGTTAGACAGTTGCTCCCCCAAATAAACATACAAGTGCTTTAGATATTGTTTTACTGCAAGAGGATTTTCAGTTTTCATTTTTTTGGTTTGCAGCACGCATTTCAGCCCTGCACTGTCCTGTACTGACTGTGCAACTATGTGTGTAAACATGTGTTGTTAAATGCATATTTGCACCGCTGTCTTTCTGATCATGGTTTCTGATTCTTTCTACTTTCAGTGTGACACTCGTTAACTCAGATGATCTGCTGGGTTTCTTCCAAAGTGTGAATGTGAGGAGACGCCAGCTCAGGAATGAGAAGCACCTTTGTTCTGCGGTTTCCAGGAAAAGTGGTGAGGTTCTCAAGGGGACAGGTATGTGTGGGAAGAGGACCCTTGTCAAGTGCACGGTGCCTCATTAATATGGAGACAGGTGCTCTTTTGATGAGTTCATAAGCAGTTCACCAGCAGCCTGGAAGTGGTGCACTTTACAAGACTGTTCAAAGATCTTTGACATCTGAGGAGAGCCAGCGAAGCCAATAATCCTACTTTCAGAATGTGAGTCTTTCCTCTGAGATCAATCCCAGATCGAAACATCAAATAGAACTGCTGCTTTTCTCTTTTTAAACCCCCCTCCTCCCCTTACAAAAATCACTTACTAGATGGTATTAGACAAGCTTGCAAAAGTGTCATTACCGCTGGGAAGAGGGGATGGATAGATTTCCGTCAAATTGTGGAATATTTTCCACCAATTTAAGCCCATAGTTAAGAGTGCAGCATTATTGATAAGACTGTGCTCTGGGTCCAGCGCTGTGCCCAAGGGCCCAGAGAGAGGCAATCCACAGAAGTGGGCTTTCATGTTCATCTATGTACAAGAACAAAGCGAGGATTAAGTCTGGGCCTTTCATCCACAAAGCGGGAGGAGTATTTTTATTTTATTTTTTATTTTTTTACTCAGCCCTAGGGATGGCCCTGCGCTTGGTTGGAGCCATTTCATGAGTGACATAGCACTGTCGTCTCTGGCATGTCTGACGATCCTCCATGCTGCCCCTTCCCTGGCAGAGAAGAGTGTGGGAAAATTTTGGGCACTAGAAGGGACGAAGGCAGTTTGTAACAACTCTGCTGCACACACAAAATCATTTTTACTCATTTACAATATGGTGTTTTACTAGATATGCTTGAGGTCATACTTGCAGGTTTTAGTTTACAGAGTAAGTAGCACTAGTTGTCTTGCCCAGTCAGAGTAAACTGCTTTCTTGGTGCACTGACGGGAAATCAGGTTAATTATTTGTAGCCTCTCTTTTAATTTGAACGGATGTTTTATTTTGACGACAGACCGGTCAATCTGTTTGTATTGATGCTGTCATTTCTGGAGGCAAGAGTGGGTCCAAGTCAGATTGTAGATATGTTGAGAATCATGTTTCATCCGTCTCTAAGGTTTATAAGTAGATTACCTTTTGTAATTCGTTTTGTTACACCAGTCAATAAGCGTCCAATGTAAATGTGGTTCATTTGTATTTGAATTGATGTCCTGTCCCCATTAACTTATGCCTCTAATGCATTCTGGTACATTAGTAAATAGACCTGCCGGATTAATCATTAGTTCATTGGGATCATTTGCTTTCCTCGTGCTTAATCGAATCTCTGACATTGGTAATAAGGGCAGACTTCACCTGCCTCCCTGGACACTCAAAAACAAGGAAGAGTAATTTCAGGGGAATGTTGTAGTCTGTTATTTGTATTAATTGTGCGCTATTTTTCCACTTCAGAAAAATGGCATCTGTCGGGCAACAATACACACAAAAATTTATCAACAGTTTTGTTGTTGTTGTTTCTCATATGTAGTGATAAAGTTTGCTAGTTTAATTTGCATTTAGAATTCTCCTTGTCTCACTTATTTCGATGCACCCTCGCTCTCTGTTATCTCCTTCTCTCACATTGACCCTGATAATTAATGACTTTTATGTCTTGAGAATAAAACCTCTAAACAGGCTCCTTTCACATTATTTATTTAGTTCTAATTAATTGAAGTATACCTGGATTGAATTCAACAAGGCCAAAGCTGCTGTGTGCCCTTATAAGAAGCGTTTTAGTCCTATGTAAAGGCTGCATGACCACCCTCTAGCCACCTTCTCACAGTCTGACAGATAGGAAAAAAAAAAATCATGAATGGAAAAAAGTGCATGCCTTGATTGTATTTATAGTTCTGGCTGCTCTGGTCTCTGCTGGTTGTTTGGCTGTTTTCTGCCTGGGGATCCACGATAAGGACATTTGCTGTCATTTTGATGCTATGGACATGCACTGCTTTTGTAGAGTGACAATGCGCCATTGGCCCACGGTTTAGTGCTTGTGGCTTTGCAACAGGGGCATGTCATCACCCCGTGATTCAGCACCATCAGAGATGATACATGGGTCATTGTATGTCTAGAAGTCACTGTTGTGAATAAGTACAGGCAATATATGCTGTGTCTTGTGCTGGAATGGCAGAGAATGACCTCATTGAGTAATTATGAATAGATCAAACAGTCACATTATATTTATCAAGCAGTCTTCAATGCTAGCAATAGTAATTCATTTTTCATGTGTCGATCTGTAGTTAATGCATTGCAATACATGCTTAGTGGCTGTTTTGAGCTTTTGAGATGTGCCTTGAATAAATAGGAGTAAAACCCTTTCTGTGTGAGGGACATGACGGGGAATACCAATGCCATGCAATAGTATGCTCACCAGCTCCCAAGTATGAATGTGTCTAACTGGAAAGTCATGTTCAAAATATAGACACCCAGGTATATTAGAAAAATGTCTGGTCCTTTTAGGTCTTACAGCAGATTTCACTTTGCACTCTTCCACAGGGCGAGGACTCACTCATCAGCTAGAGACGTGTGGGTTTACAGCAGCTGTTATGCCCTGTGTGGTTGGTATCCCATCCAAACAAAGAAGCCCATTGTAAATGTGCCCTTAACCCATAACCCACCCAGTCAGCACTTGTGTGTTCCTTTTGTTTCCAACCACCACCAAAATACATCCATCTCCTTAATGACAATTTTTTTCGGCCGGATAACATGGTTCAGAATATAGCAATGCCGGGCGAGGAGGATCATAGATGGAGTCAGGCCACACAGGCCCTTAAAAAGCAAGATTAATAACCCAGTGCAGATGATCTCATAGTTAAGTGTTTTCTGTTGTATTTACACATCCGCCCGGGCTGTCAGGCTTCTGCTCGTCTCTGAGAAATGGAACCGACACATCCTGACACTAATGCATCACTGAAAATATTTGAAATGAATAAAGCTCATGCTTTCCAGCAACAGAGAGAGACATTACAAACACTCCATTTGACACTGACACAATGGCGCCTCTGCTCAATGCAAATACTGTTATTCTCCCCAACCAACCAACCAACCCCCCCTCCCATCCTCCTTTTGATGGAGGAGTCACACAGGGGCAAATCTCCCACACTCAATGCAAACTAATGAGACATATTAATGACATTAGACACTTAATTCAATGCATGTATAATTCATAATAATTGATTGCCCTGGTTTGAAGGAGTACCTTTTGTGAGAAAAATGATCCTATTAAGCCAGGTTTAATCCAAATCTAAGCTGTCAAAACACCCAGCTCTTATTGCATCTTGCGCTGTTAATTGTCATAAGCATTTCAGATTGATTATTCTCACGTTTGGGAATGAGCTTTCATTCATGATTTTCAGTGCTGTAAAATAGGTACATGTCACTGGAATGCCTTTCCTCAAACAATTCTTTATTTTCCTATAACTAAGAGGGGATATTAGCAAAATCAATTTTCAAGATAAATATTTCCATACTAAGAATTCCATCTGAAATATCAACTTAATGTCTTTATCCTCCTCTCTGTCTGTCTCTTTCTGTCGAGCCAGATTTATGAAATAGTGAGTTTCTCAAATCTTTTATAATGCTGCCATGGGAGACCGTAATATTGTGAATCACTGACATTCCATATAATGTGGTGTAGTTCACAGTAGTATATTAAAGAAATGCTACCTAGAAACTACTGTGAGAGTGTGATACATGGCAATTGAGTAGCACTTTTGAAAAACTATATACCAGGCTTTTTTTTTTTGCCTTTTCGAAGGGGAAGAATTTAGTAAATTTTATTTTTAACTGCTCTAATACCAAAAGTACACTCATTGTAATCTATACCTCCTTTATTCTGCAGCCATCCTTTGGTGGACCATGGGAGAATTTGCTCACATTAAGCCCTGACCAGCAAGCATTAATCTTGCAGAGCAACACCACTTTTTATTTGATAATCAAATTATCATCAAAGCTAAAACTGCATGGGAACAGGAAATGGATGTTGAGTTCACAGAGGAATGAAGGGGTGAGAAAATTGATAGAGCGCATTACAGTGTGGCCAGTGCATGTCTACTTCAATTCAATCTGTTACGGCTCGGTCGAAGACAGTCTAACATGTGACTCATGTTAATTCTGTTTTCTGTTTGCATTATGTGTTTGTACTGGCATTATTGACTATCAAGCATTTTCAATAAATGTATGAACCAGGTCTGTAGAATGACAGCATGAGATAAAAAAAGATATATTATAAATCCAGCCATGAGAACCAGAAAATGTTTCTTTGAGTTTTGTGATTCAGGATTGAATCAGCTGTTTACAAGCTTTCTCTTTGTTTTCACATGATACTTGATACTACTCATGAGTTTGTGGTGGCGGGAATTATCCATGAGAATCCACATCAATAACCTGTTATTACAATTAGAGGAGCCAGTCTGAAATGGGGCTGAAATGCTTGTCTGGAGATTGTTTTCATTTTAAAACGCTGTTTAAAACAAGAACGTATTAGTGTGGACGTAGCCAGAGCTGCTGGTTTGTGTGAGGTGAGGGTTTGTGTCCTTGTTTGTTTGTTTTGTTTGGTTAATCAGTGCTGCAATGCTTTTCTACATGGTAGTTGTAGTCTACAGTGCACTTCTTCTCAATTGCCGCGGAGAGTCCATACAGTGCATCTAACACCAATTCCTGGAATTCCTAGACAACAGCCGCCATATTGGTACAGGGAAAGTGCACTTTCTAATGCATGTAAATCTTTGGAGGCAGGAGGTATCCACAATTAAAATGATCATAACTTGCTGAGTTTTTTACCAATTTTCAAGCATCAAATGCCAGACATGTATTTATGATGCAGGATCCTTGGTTAAATAAAATTGTGGCTACGTGAATATGTAAGTACACTTTGTGTAGAATTTTGGAAAATAAATGAAGACATAATTACAACAAACACTAAATTTTAAAGATTAAGTTTCTTTTTCTGGTAGCTTCCAAATTGTGTTTTTAATTGCATTTACAGTGTAGGGTTCATATTTCACTAATTTCATTTTTAGTCACACATTATGTACAAAAAATACACAGTACATGGTGTGCATCAGTACGGTTGTGCAGACCTGCAATGTAACAGTTACACATTGTGGTTAGGACTGCAACAAATTATTTTCTTTGCCAATTAATCTGTTGATTATTTTCTTGATTAATTGATTAGTTGGTCTTTAAAATGTCAGAAACTGGTGAAATCAAATCAGATCTGGGCAGTTGAAGGTGCACAAACACATGGAGGGATTAAATTGCAGCAAACTTTGCGGCTGCGCCTGTGTTATTCTCATCTAAATACTAAAAAAACAAACAAAACGCAAACACATAAAATGTGGCAAAATAAACTATAATATAATAAAAAGCGGCACACACAGCGTCAATTTCATTGATTGAAAGTGAAGTGTAGGTCAAGCTGAAACGAGCAAATAATTCAGCAGCACAGTATAGGACATTATTTTATTTGTTTACTTTGTCTGTAGCTATGTAGATCTTTTGAAAGACATGTTTATGTTGAAATAATGTACAAGTGCTATGTCTCTCATTGTATTGGTTTGCCATTGTTTATAAATTTTACATAGTGCACAGTTGATTGGTTCGAACCTATGTGTTTTTCGGAAGGAATAATCGGACATCATTTTTGGCCAATTTTAACAGCCCTAGAATATACAGGGTCCTCTTGTGAGGAGGGCCCACAAAAGTACTACAATGAAGAATTGTATTTAATATAAATTATATTGTATGATGATATAAATATACTGAGATTTGGACTGCCCATTTGAATATAACATGTACGTAATATATGGATGTTTTGTGTTGCAAGAGGTGTCATGTCCCATGAAATTTACCATTATGGGCAAATAAAGAAAATGTCTTGTTGAGGTTTGCATGGAACCCTGTATTTAACATTAAGTAGCATTTCTGATTAGGAAATGAACTTAAGTAGTTGTGGTTGATTTAAGAGATGGTGACAGATATTTTATACCTGTGCTACAATTTTGTGGTTTCAACTTCTGTAGCACAAGTGCTATGTGCAAGTGATGTTAATGTACAGCCCTGTCATGCCAGTGTTTGACATGCAAATTAACATAATTTAATGTAGCATGCTTGTTGTCATTTTAAAGGCCCAGTTGTAAATTGTGATGTTGACACAATGGCTCAGTGGTTAACTTTGTGCTACAAAGTGGGTTTGATCCCTTCCTGTACCCAATCCCACACCCCCTGTACTTAACAAAATATCACAGTGCCAATGGCAAAGTGGTGGAGCAAAGGTGGGTGAGTGGGAGGATCATTTAAAAGCTGTAAAAACATGACCTATTTTCCATTTCCTTCAGTAATAAGACAAGTCAAGAAAGGTTTTATCTGACTTCATTGGTAGATGGCAGAAAATGGATTTCTTAATCAGGCGTATGTGAATGAAGGTGCTCTGGGTGTTCAGTGTTCATCAGACTGTATTGTTGTGAAATCACTGGTTGGATCCTGACCTCTGATCCCTGTTTTATGAACATACATGAAGGTTGTCAGAAATTACAGGGTTTGCCGGAGATCCATGGGGATGAAAAGTAATAGCTGTTCATCTGTGGACATAAATGCAATTGTATGCTCAACCTATGTGGCAGCACCTACATGTCTTACTCTATATAGCCTATTATTTCAGTCAGTAGCGGTTTGCATGTTCTCTGACATTGGCAATCTTGTGTGTGAATACAAAGTGCAATGTGTCTCACATCTCTGTGAATATGAGCTCATGAAATTCAAATGAATTTATCGTCCTCGCATGATAAAGATTTCACAGCAAACTATTTCCGTCATGAAATCTATGGAGGTGACAGTGATGCTTGTGGCTCAAAGGACTGTTAAGGGATGCTGCAAAGCATCGTTGCATAGCATTCTAACCAAGCAGGGGATTTTGATAAATAAGAATTGAATTTAGTTCCAGCTGTGACATGTTGATTGATCAAAAAGCTCATGGCTAAGGCCTCCCTCCTCTCCCGTCTTATTTATTCTTTGTCAAATGGTTTCAAAATCAATACTAGCCTTGTACACAACCTTTTCTGCTGCGGGCACTCAGGGAGGGGGTGAAGAGAAGGAAAAAGAAAAACACCTGCTCTCTTGGTGATTGTTACTGATTTTTCCTGTCAAACATTTGAACACGGAATAATTATTTGCTGTGTGGTTTCAGGGCACAACAGATTATTGTACAATCCATTTAGATAACTTCTGAGAGGGGTTGGAAAATGAAATCGCCTCAAACCACACAAGTCAAACTGAGAAGGTGATCTATCAGACACTGCAGCAAATAACTCAACTAAAAGATGCTATAGTCTGGGATGAGCTAGATTCCTCATGTTCAAGTAAAGGAGGCACGCCCCTTGTCACAGTGCAGATGAGACCTCACATGGGACGTTTTGGATCTGTCACATTTGCTGAAGTTGTGTTGTCGTGGGCAAGTCTGAAAACCTTTTGACATCTGTATAACCTTAATGGGCTGGTAAAGTCTGCTAATGGATAAGTCTAACTAATCCTCATACCTCATTTTTGATGGACTAGAATGGAGCATTTTTTTGTCAATCCATTGCATCCGTCAGTGAGAATTGCTTATATTTTTCTGTCGTAAGTTCTCATGTCCACTGAATTGTTTTGGAACATCCATGTTGTTGGAGCATAAGCACAAAAGCACATTAAAGTCTGGAAAGCTTTGAAAAAGGAGAAAGATAAAGTATTAAAACACAATAATCAGGCTCACATTTAACTTTTTGTAACCCTCAACAGGAAGGTGTTGCCCTGCAGCTATATCATCACTTTCATAGTTTCCAGGTTCACTGCCATTTCTTCCAAAACAAACTCAAATTTCAGCTTGAGGGATGATCTCCCTTCGAACACACCAGCTGGGAGAGAGAACGAGTCAGTGAGCTAGTGAAGATGTTTGCGTTTGTGCGTGTGTTTCCGCTAGTGGCCAAAAAAAGATTAATGCAGCTTTAAGCGCTGAATGACATATGCAGCTCTATCTGGCTCACTGCCTGCACACAAGAAAAATATAATGTATATAAAGTGTAACGAAAAAATGTGTTGATATAACTATGTGGCTTTTAACAATATATATGACCTTTTAACTATGTATGTGAGATTCCTCGTGCTTCTTCTCTTTTTCTTCTTTTGTCATACATGTCTATTGTGTAACTTTTTGGCATGTTTGCCACAATCATGTGACCTGTTCTGACTTTGTCACTCGCAGCTCAGTGTTATGCATCAGGACTTCATCACTATAAAGTCGTTTCGCTATAAACGCAGTAGGACAAGAGCCAGAGATGAGAGATGATACATGTGAAATTCATCAGGTCGTGTGGGTGTGCACGTGTAAGTGCCTCTCTGACATTGACAGGATGAGGTCTGTAACTTGTTTTACATTCTTCTTCATCTGTTTATTTTACTGTCATCTGTGCTGCCTCAATGCAAAAGCAAAGACGAGAACCATCTTTTGAGTAAGTGTCCCTCTGCCAGGCCTGATAAGTAACTGACCCCAGTGTTTATGAAAAGAAACGGACATTTATGAGCCATTTACAAGACACTTGAATCAAGTGGAATGACTTGTCTCAAATTGTAATGAGTTTATTGAAATGAAAGTTGAGGCCACTCTATGATATTACCATTAACCTGTCTGTGGCTGGCTCTACAGCTGTAACCCAAGCACAGATTGTACATTTTCCCATTCACTCCCCCCTAGGCTGTGGCTGTAGAGAGCTAAGGGAGTGTTTATCAGACTGGGGTGACTCTGCCCTCGAGCCAGCCCCTGCACCAAGACAGCAGACACATCATAACATTGTCTGTCAAATGATTTGTGGTGTGCTTGGTGTATAAAGGCTTTTAAAGGCATTTCTCAATTCATTTTTTGAGCTAATGGAAACTCGGGACAGCTCCGTCCTTAAACAATGGGTTAAAGAAATGTAACAGATGGACTTTGTGTAATAGTTTGTTCAGGTGCAGTGGAACTTAGTTACTCAGAGAATCGGATGTAAGCTGTAGGTGAACAGTTGGAGTCTGTGTGACACCATGGAAGGATGGGTTCTGAGTTTCTTGTGCTGCTGAAATTTAAAAACGATTGAGGAGGGAATCTTAACCCGGTTACTTAGACAGCTGGGAGATATTTTATTTGCTCTGAAATTTCAATTGTCTGTAACCATTAGCGAGGAAGCTCCAGGAAGTGGTTCTCTGTACGCTTCACAATTAGTCGGGATGGAGGGCAGGCAGAGCCAAAGCTTGTTCCGCTTCGGTCAGCTCACGTAATTATTATTGTTTTGGAAATCCATTAAAGTCCAGATGATGGAGCTGAAGAGTTTGTTTTAGAAAGGCTGAGTTTTGGTAGTGGTTTTTGCAGCTGCTTTGGCAACGAGATGGAGGGGCTTGGGGCTCTGGGTTTTATTGTTTATTATACGCTGAGCATTGATGCCCAAATTCAATAAGAAAAACACTAAGTAAGATAATTAGGAAATGTTTTCATCTGGATATGCATAAATTTGTTGAAATTGTTTTATTTGCTGCAAAACAAAAACATTGAACCCTAGATTTAGTTATTTTCGTGTGTAAATGATTGCACTGTCCTCTGTGAGTCAGAAACTTTCGGACTTCTCGAAACCCTTTGAATATCAGAATTTGCTTTCTAATGGTCAAGGTTCAAAAGCTGCATAGTTATACAGGTACACTGTGAAAAATACACAGATATATAAAATATAGAAACACATTCTTGCAGTAAAAAACAAACTCAGGATTTGGCTATAGTGGCTATTACTAAGAGACTAAATCCAAGAAGAAATTCTTTGTTCAATTAGTAGAGTTGATTATTCATTTGAAGGCCATTGATTATAGTGGATGTGCTGTCAGCATCCTCATTATTCCCTTTGGAGGATAAGAGTGCTTTGTCAAGATGCACGATGTGCCGATGATGTGTACCTCTTAGCAGCATGACATCTTCATCCATCATGGAAATTTTGGATCTCTCAATCTCTAGACCCTCACCTCTCAATCACAGCTCCCGCAGCCACTGACAGGCAGTCACTGTAACATGCAGGAGGAGCCGCAGATGAGCTCTCCATTAATGAAAAAATAACATATCACACAATACAAATGGGTGCGAAGAAGTGAGAGCACTTCAGAAATGCCCAGATAATTAGACTGTCCGGCAGCAGATTGATGGATGCACTATAATTACCTTTGTGTTATTATTTCAGGGCCAGACAAAAGGAAAAGCTGGTTTCCCTACTTTGAGCTGCACTGATTCATTAATCTCATTAATGTGTGGAATTAATATCATTTTATCAGACATTCCAGAGCTGCTGGTGGTGTGTGTG
Source organism: Chelmon rostratus (assembly GCF_017976325.1). Taxonomy (NCBI): domain Eukaryota; kingdom Metazoa; phylum Chordata; class Actinopteri; order Chaetodontiformes; family Chaetodontidae; genus Chelmon; species Chelmon rostratus. The sequence goes on along the minus strand of NC_055658.1, from coordinate 21,071,992 downwards.
GCTAGAGCCATGATTCAGAACTGTCAGAGGGGATGCATCAATCTAATTCAACACGCCGTCAGCTCGGCTGCCTCCCAGTTACGAGATGGGCGAAAAGTGTACACAACAAATATGAAGCTGTGTTTTCCTGTTGTTTATTGTCAGAGCGTTGAGTAACTGTCTCCTTTGTATTCAATTTTAAAACAATGTAGGTAATGTGGGCCCGTGTTAGTTTTTACAAAAAAAATTTATCATAACATTTTGATACTAATTTGCCTGATAAGCGTAACTGGGCCATGATAATAGCAAAATCTCTGTTAATATTTTAAGTGGAATAATTAGGAATGTTGCTGTATTGCCTGCCAGTCCACTACAGTTTCTTTTCTTTTCAAAATTGCTGTTTTGCCTCTCTCAAACCTATTTTGGAAAAGGTACAATAGAAATGAGTAATTCATCGAGTTGCAGTTACATAGTAACGTTATTCTTCATTTGGAGTCGTGTGTCTCGCAATCTGGTGGATCTAAATTCAATATTCACTCTTCTTTTAGCTTTGTTTTTGGTCACTACCAACTTCTGAAGGAAATATTTGGCTCTAACCTCTGCGATGTCGCGAAACAATGAGCTGAAAGTTTCTATAAATCTCTGTTAAGCCGAGATGAGATGCAGATTCCAGTTATGAGCGACCCCTAACACTTTCACCTTGTTTTCAATGTACCAAATGACAATGTGGTAAAATTAACCTTAAAGCAGCCATAATCAATATAGCTGACTTAAGGTTGATACAAACTTGCATCCTTTCTTGTCTACAGAAATTCTGACTCAGGGACCATCCTGTTCTTTGCTTTTTGTCAGTTTATAGCTGTTTCAAACCTAAATGTTGGCATATGCAGTATATCGCCATGAATGATGCGGCGTCTGTCTTTTGGAGAGAAGTACATTTCAAGTCATAAGGAGCATTGCCATTAGAGAAGTCTAATCAGTAAGTTTAAAAATCTGTTGCTGGCTAATGTCAGCTAAAGCTAGAGATTTCACTTTGTAGACTCTTTAAATCAGTTTGCTTTCAGGTACTCCGTCAGTGTTAGATACATTCAGCAACTGCAGTGTTTTGTTCCCAGTCGCAAAGACAAAGTGGTTCAAAATGTGTGACTGCTCTGTTTGACAGTTTCTTCACTATAGAGATGGCTGCTGAGGCCTGTGGGTACTGAAGTAGTTACAGCAAACAAAGTTGAGAAAAAGTACAATGCACAGTATGTATAGTATATACATTGGAATTTACTGGCAAGAGAAAACATAACATATTGATGTAGAAAGAGACTGTCCTGTCTCAGAGTTAGACACAAGTAAATTTGCAGCATTGTCACAGAGGAATACTGAAACATCTATCTATCTATCTATCTATCTATCTATCTATCTATCTATCTATCTATCTATCTATCTATCTATCTATCTATCTATCTATCTATCTATCTATCTATCTATCTATCCATCTATCCATCCATCCATCCATCCATCCATCCATCATTAGTGCTACATGGAAATACACATGGATCAATATGATGGAACATTTCATTTGTTATATTGTTGGGATGATTACTTAGTGTAGGTGTTACCCTGTAAATTACATTTTACACTAAAAGCAGTATTTGACCATGCATCTCCATCCTGTCAAGATTTGCCCACAGGCCCCCTTTGTTGTAGTTGTATGATAGGATAGCAGTGGAGGCTGTAGACATCAACGACATCATATCCTATCACTCTGCAGGTGGTTCAGTTTGTCGATGGGAGGAAATGGGATCTTTACACCCAATTTGAGGTGAAGTGACTCAGAGTTTACATGTAGGATATCCCGTGACCCTGGCGTAATGACTTCCAGACTGCAGGTGGTCCTGCTCTTGTGTGTCAGTGATAGGACTCCATAAACAGACTTAATCACATTCTTCCAGCAGTCTCTCTCTCTCTCTCTCTCTCTCTCTCTCTCTCTCTCTCTCTTTCTCTCTCTCTCTCACACACACACACACTCTTTCTCTTTGTCTCCCTCTCTTCTTTTAGCTCTCGCTTCACCACTTTTTTTTCTGTCTGTCTGTGGAGAAGGCCCAGTCGATCTGTGGATTTTTGGATTTTTGATTTTTGTTAAAATGTTGATGTTTTTATCACACGGCTGACGTCACGTCACTAGTGTCTGGCCCAACAATGGCAAAAAAGTTGTTTTGTTGAGTTTTTCATTTCCAGGAAAATTATTTTAAGAAATTTTAATGACTCATGCTGCACTCTGGGGCAAATACTAATTTTGCAACCAATGAAATACTTTCCGAATTTTATGACATTGCCATTGACAACATAACTTTACAAATGTATTCACTGATTTGAGTGACACTGGATCATATGTTATGGAGAAAATATTTTCCCGTTTTCCCTCTTTTGCCCTCTGCCTGAAACCCAGACAGACAACTGTTTCATGGGAACTTTGAGGTACCTTCTCCAATAAAACCAACGCACACACCTGCACACACACGTATCCATTTGCTCATACCCAAATGTTGATTTCTTTACTTCTCTGCCTCACCCACAATTTCCACTGGGCACAGCCGCTGGAGCTGATCGCGGCTACTCCACACATGCTGGTGATTACGGCCGAAGCGCTGCAGCGGAGAATATGTGCCAAGCCTGACAGAAGCCACGTCAAGCTGCATGAAGCAGACTCCGCCAGCAGGAAGTCAGGAACGACTTAGAGAATCCGGTTAATCTAAAAAATAAAACACCCTGTGCAAAGCATACAGAAGAACCCATTTAACTACTTAGCCTTCTTACCCATGGTATAAGCAAAGACATCAAGCTTCTGAAACACTCTTGGTGGAGTATAAAGCTTTGCGGAAGATAAAATGAAACCATGCCGCAGCCGAAATGCAATGCAGCCGTGCCCCGTGGCATCTCTGGGTCACATACTGTACGTGCAGTAGTGCACACACACATTAACACATACACTTCATTTTTTATGGCCTACGCCTTCTTCCACATAACTCCATCTCCCTCACACACAGACATACATAGTACTGAAAGTCTACTCTGTCAGATGTGCGCCATGTGAAGAGGTTTAGCAGGCTGCCAGGGGGTTGCGGTAATCCTGACCCAGTCTTGCAGATGGAAATCATGGTAAGCAGTGTGAGCCATCACAGAAAACAGCTGTTCACGCATCCTTTCTCTTTTTAATGGCACTTCCATGGCATCCCATAGGTCGTCTGGGATTGGAATACAACAGCCACTCCTTTCCCAGTACAAACGCGGTTTGTGTTTAATTGTTTTCAGATTTTTTTTTTCCTTTCCCCCACCCATTGAAGCCTTTTCCCGGCCTTAATAACGGAGTGGTTTTGGAGGGTGAAGTCAGAGTCAAAACTCCGTGAACAGAAGTGGTTCTTCCAGGCCCGTGCTGATTCCAGCAGGCAGCATGTTGCCCAAATGGATGTTCCTCATGGATCAGAACACAATAGTCATTAGGACAGACTGATGTGTGGATGTTGTAAAACCTAGAGCAGGCTTCCTGTGCACACATGCTCTTAGCTGTTATCTAGCAACACCGGCATCCTTACTGCACATCCAGACATTGACATCCATAATCAGACATGATTAACTGTGAAAATGAATTGACTTGAACCTGTCATCTGTTGATGCTCTTACGACTCAGCACTGTATGTAAATGGAATGACATGGGCATATTTACTCTCTCTCTCTCTCTCTCTCTCTCTCTCTCTCTCTCTCTCTGTCACTGTCACTCACACACAAAGTCAAGCTACTTGAAACGAGATAATAACTGAGCCACTAAACCATCATATATACGTAGCTAGTAGTAATTGTAGTAGGATTAATTGTTTGCACTGGAATTGGATTTGCTAGATCACCAAAATATCTAGTTTTAGTTTTACTTAAGCTTGCTCCTGAACAGGCCAAACGCAAGCAACCCAAGCTTCCCATGAAAGGCCTAACAAATCACTCCAAACCTTCTTAATGTGAATGTGCCTTTGCTTTGTAACCCAATGAAATAAAATGATATCACCCCATAGATGTTAAGGAGTGGAGAGTAACGCTCGGCCGAGTCCTATCTGGACAGCAGAGCGTCTTGTCCCAGTGCAGGATGTTGTTGATGTTGGGGAGTTGAGCCGTTGAGGCATGCCTAAGAGAGATTATCATTGGTTGGGGGCGGTGTGGGCAGTAGGAACCCATGAAACCTGCCATCCAAGCCCTAATTGGAGGTCATTAATCATGTGAGGCTGTCCTGCAGTGAACAGCCCTGTGTTTCTCTTTGCCGTTTGGCTATCATGTAGAGGTCTCCTGTGTAGATGAGGAGTCCAAGTCATGCTGGGAACAGTTTGGGCACGCTTGCACACTTACGGCATAAACTGCTGTGCATATAGAGTAGATGAGCTGTATTTGTAACTGCGTAGTAGTAGAAGTCAAAGTTGTTGTAGTTGTAATAGTGGTAATAGTGTTGTACTAGTTGTAGTAGTTGTGCTAGTTGTATCGATAGTACTAGTCTTTGTCTTTTGCATTCAATGAAATATTGTAACGGGTAAAACTATAAGTGCTATGTTGAGCAGACTGTTCAGTTTGATACAGTTTTTAAAAAGTTTACAACCAATACATTACATCTGAAAAGAAAAGCTGAGTACTTTTGTTCACATAAAACAATTGAATTTTAGTTATTGACAATAATTATATGTAAAAACTAAAACATTTTTACAGTAACTAACCTTCATACCACAATTTTATGAACATATTTTTAATTTGCTGTTGACTTTAAAGGCCAACTTGCATCAGTAGATGTGAGATGGTGGTGGCACTACTTGCATGAACAATCCTGTAGCAATGTTAAGACAAATTTAAATAAGCAATACTTGCTGTGGAGCAGCTTGCATGTCCAAAATTATGTAGTCCTACCTTCTGCCTCTCAGAATATGAAATGATACTTGCATTGTATGACTTATTGGTAAATGATTACAGAGACAGACAGATGGCTAATCATTTCTTTGACCTTTGTGAAACGCATCAACTCTAAGCTAATGGCACTCTGACAACTCACCATGAATGGTGAGTGGCAAATGGCAAGAATACAGCAAATAGGCTTCACTAATTTTGAATGCCCATACTGTAGAGGAGAGCTGACACACCAGTGCATGTGTGCCAAGTACATTTCCATATTTTATATTGTGAAAATGTATTGTATTACAGAGTTTTAACTTCACAATCCATCTTTCCCAATTTAATTGTCCATCTGTTGTCTAAGACATCAAATTATTCTAACTCAACAGTGGGTGTCTTAACTCACTGATATGAATTAGGAGTAAGAGTATATCTGAAAGCTGGAAATCATGACACCCCCCACCCCCCCTATAGCAGCTATTGATTGCAGTAGCAGAAAATCCATAGTGGCTGATTTGTGAACCATTAAGTTTTGAACCCAAAGCTCATAATGTTCATATTCACAGCTTTTCTCTGTGTTGATGAGGGTGAGGGTGGGATAAAGAGGCAGGGGGTTAGGGCATTAGATGCTGAGGGGTTAGAGGCAGGCTGTTAGAGAATGAGGGAAAAGCGTTGGAGGGATTGAAGATCATTACACAAATCAATTCAACTCTATCTGGAAGATTGCCCACACATGCAATAAAACAATGAGGGAAGTGCACAAGAGGAACAATTTGTTTTTATCATATTTACAAGTCTTTCCTAATTTATCTTTGAGTTTATTGACTATATGCAGAACGGTATGGGCAGGGGGTCTTATCATCCCTCAGCTACAGTCTTCATTCTCTACAGTAAATGACATGGAGGCAACACTGTCTGCTTATGTTGTTGCAGCAATCTGTATAAAAACCATGCCTACTAAAGTCCAAAACACAATGTTCTCTTATCAGGGCATGCAAAACTTACCACATTACATAATTTAAGAACTGTCTAAGATGTTGATGATGCTGTATATATGTTTTGTTGCATTCTCTTACTTTTCATCTCATCTCATGTTGAGCTGAATCAAGCGTTTAACTAAAATAACTCCTCGGGTTTTCTTTAACCTTGTGTTGTTTTCATTTCACGTCACCAGTGTAGAATCTGGAAATATTGTGGTTTTGAGTAAGCAGACCTGTTCATACCGTCCCCAGTCCCTACTTTAAGATGTATTTCCTGGCTTCACAACTCCAGCCTTGTTCTTGCTCGCTCTGGTCAGCCAGAGGTCACTTCGCACAGCTGCCTCCCTGGTCCTCTTTGCTGTCCGTATTCAGTTTCAATAAAACCGAAAATTAAAGATTTTTTATGAGTATATAACAAATATTTAGTTCTCCACCATCCTCACTATTTTTCCACATACCACACAGCTCTCATACAAACTGAATATGAGCCTGCCAGTCAGAAAAAAAATGGCACTGACAAAATTCTCAAGTGAAATGAAACGATAATTAGCCATTTCTAAAATAAGGAGCCATTACGCCAGAGGTGTCAAAAAAGTCATGAAGGCACATTAATCACAGCCCGCATCACACATTCTCAGGAACACATATGCCCCTCTCTCGACCGTCACCTTAACACCACGTGCACGTACAAACTGTGGCAAGCCTCTAGGGAAACACTAATATGTTTTTCATACATATTTTGACTTCATCCTACTGCGAGCCGCAAACGAAAATTGCATCTGACTCACAGAAAGCCATTGAGATCTGCTGGATGTCATCCATCTGTCCACAGCAATTGAGCAAGCAAGCAGAGCACTCCAAACTTGGTCATGCAACAGTTGAGCCATTTACTGCACAGGTACTTTTGGAAACCTGCCGCCCCTGTTCTGAGGCCTGGAGTATTGTCAAACTAAGTATGCCTAACTGTTATTCTGTAACGATATTGTTCACATACAGTATTAAGAGCTCTTCTTTTCATCACATGGGCAGAATGGAGATGAATAGCTACATTTATTTTATGGTAAAACTAGTCATATTCACTAGTGAAAGTGATCAGTTTGGCCTTTTGGTGATTTTTAATACTGCTCTTCTGTGCTGCATATTCTTTCTGCACAAAGAAAAGATGTTTTGAGTACAAAGTCAAATCCAGTGTCAGTTTGTTTCCAGACATTGAAATGACACAATAAAATCAAGTTTCCATCACGGTGAATAGTGGCACAGATGATTAACAAACACATTAAAACACAGTTTCAACAAATTCCACCAGTTTTTAAAACCAGTTCAAAACTGACTTTAGTGGCCTCCAACTAGCAGCTCTTATTCACCTGACAAATAAACAATGGTCCGGTGGAATCATTGCTGCGATAAAAAAACTTGCTTCACTTGGCAATGAGAACAACGTAAGTGTTTGACTGACTGCCACAGAAACATTCTGACTCACCCACAAGTTTTATTTAGGGATGTGTGCGGTTTGTCTTCTTGTCAATTAAACATTGCTAGCCAAGTCGGCACCAGGAATAGTAGTTGTTTACATAAATTTACATAGATTTATGTAAACAACTTACAAATTGCTGGAGGCTTAATTTAGCAGCGGGTGCTTTTCATATCGAGTGCAGCCATATTGTTTCATGAAGTTTTATCGTCACCTACTGTACTGGGGGACCAGAACAATAGAAGCTGTGAAAAAGAATATAAACAAAAAAGAAAAAAATGGTCTTCAGTAATCATCCGCATATAGTGATCAATTTGATTTGGATAGACATTATCATACAAGAACTTTCCACTGTATTGTTTTATTAATTTAAAATACTGGGTAATGTGCAAACTTCATAATGTGCCACACTTTTCAGCAGAATTTAAAATACAATTTGGTTATTGAAAAAATGTGATTAACAGTTTCAAATGGCTCTTATATCCCCAATTTTTTCAAACAATGTTTAATCTAATAGATTAAATTGTGCTCAATTTTGACTGTTTTCCGAACGTTTTTGTTTAAATGTCAGGTAAACTAGTTGTTAGCAACATCCCTAGTCATATTAATACTCACTGTTGGAGACCTGCTGCTACAACGGAAAACATCCCTTCAGAAATCTTCAGAAGCAGCCTGATCTGCAGGATATATTTTCCTGGTTCCTTCCAAGATGTGTTGAGTGGCGTCCTAATCAAAAATCAATGTGCCCACTTGAGTAGGCCCACAAGGCTTTTGAAGTGGGTTATGTAATCTGATAATATCAATCATAACTGTGTTAGAGGCAATCCATCTGACTTTCACAGGACTGGGGTCAGTGAGTAGGGGGAAGGTGGGGTGAGGGAGCCTTGACCTCCCATGCCATCAATTACCACTTATTATTGGGGGGGCTTACTCTTCCAGAGAGCTGTGTAGCCCCCCTACCATAAATAATATTAACAGGACCAGCCTCATCAATCAATACCAGCACAGTTGTATTGCTCCAGCCTAAATGGCGGCTTCCATGGCTCTCCAGCCTCGATCAATGACCATGGCTCCTCCAGACTAGCACATAAGGGTAAATCTAGCTCTGTTTGAGCCCTGGGGTCTTCAGCCTGCCTTCTCCTGCTACTCCGGCGTTCTTTATCCCCCGGCTTTGTGACTGCCTGTCTCTGTCTCGCTTCTGTTATGTTGAGTACCATCTGAAGCTGCTGCTAACTGCTGCCGTTGCGGTCTCAACCAGGCACATGCAGGCCTGCTTATTAACAGTATGAGGCGCACACAGAGGAAGTGTCAGAAAAATGTCTGACAGAGGTGCGATCTGTGCGATTTCCTGCTGTAAGGGATGCGGCGTGAGGAAGAGCATTTTAAGTACTTCATCGTAGTCAATGGAAGCAGGAGGCTGCTGGGTCAGGGTGGTGCTGAGTGATATTTCACTTTTTCTGAAACAGCTGTCACAAATAAAGCTATATGATTCCACTTCTTGCCACCACGTTCACCTTGAATACAAATTTATGGGCTGTTTCTTTAGCTACAGGCGGGAGGTCGAGATGGGCTATGTCGGTTAAGGAGGGTTGGTTGGTATTAGGGCCATAATTACGGAAGCAAAGTAATTAGCGAGTAGAGTGCAAAGCAAGATTAATTAGCCTCATCATCTGCCCGTGACCTTAGCTCTCGCGAATCATTCCCTGCTTGACCAGCTCTGCTCTCATTCACCCAGGGACTGAGCGCTCCATGCCCAGCAACCAGTAAGAGAGTAAATGGCTTAGGCAACCTTTGCCTTGTGACTGTTATTTGGGTGGCTCTAGCCCATGTGTCATTGTGAGATATGAAAACACTCCCTTGTGTGTGGGCTGCAGCTGTGAATAAGTAGTTGTCAGCAAGAAATACAACATGCTCTGTTCACAGATCATGTAGTGTTGCTCAAGTATTTATTCAATGCAGATTTTGAGTGTTAGATTTGACCTTTCAAATCACTCAAGTGATTTTCTTTTCCATCAAGTGGAAAGAATAAACGCAGCCAACCTTTGGAGTTTGAGCATCTCGATACGGGACTTGGTGGGACCGAGGATCAAACTTGTACCATGTAGTTAAGCACCAGGTGTTCCTCCTGTTCACGGTGCTCAGTTCTCACCATGTTTATCGTGTAATTGTGTAATATCTGTCTTCTGTTTTTCCAAATAATGTTGTTGACCATAACCAAGCGTCTCAGGGTTTCTGAGCTACCCTGACCACCATTATTGCCACTGAGGTTGATGAAAGGCTTTGACAGTCCTCTTTATCTGTTACAATTGCCCCTGCCTGATCTATTCATTTAATTAACCGCAAAATGTTTAATTAAACTCAAACAATATTTAAAGAACTACTGAATATTGAAAATAGTACTGTTACATTGTCTTGGCTTGCACTGTATTCTGCCTTCACCGGAGAAAATCAGCTCAGTCCAACCTCAGCAGTGACTTCAAATGCTGGCCTTACACTGACCTGCAGACTTCAAAGCTTGATCAAGCCTTCCCCAGACAAGGAATTCTGTGGTTCAGGCAATTTGTTAAACAGGAGAGAGGTTTAGTGTGATTTGGGAGTGAAAGGATGCTTCAGTAGTCCTGGCTAACCCGGAGCTCAGCCACTCAGGACCTGAGAGAAGCACTGGGGATCCACCACCTCTATAAAAAGAAAAAAAAAAAAAACCTGCCACTAATGCTGCTTGGTTCAGAAAAACAGGCAATACTTTTTTCTTAGGGAAGACAAGTTTATTACGGCCATACTGTAAATCTAAAAGTCTCTGTGTTACATGAGATCTATGCTGTTTGTCTAAACACTGACAGTATTCCTTTCCTGATATGGACAAAAGAAAGTCCTTTTCAGGTGTAATGTTTTATTCTTTAAGGACTGGAGAAATCAATCATAAATGTTGTGATAGTGTGTGGGTCTCAGACCAAACTGCAATGCAGGTAATTACAGCTGATGTCTGTTTTTGAGCCCCACTTGGTCAAAGATTCTCATGGTCTGTCATTACATTTAAAAAAGTTAGGCACAGATTCATGTCATCCATATCAATCATGAAACTAATCCCAATTTTGGTTTGCAATTGAAAAAGTTTTTTGCGTACCTATACTGCAAAAAAACCTTCATAGTCAGTCTTTAGGTCTAGCATGCAGGGTACATACGGCCTGAGAGACAGAGTTGGATAAAGGAATAAAGACAGAAATGGGCTGATGGTGGGGGTGGGGATCTCATGGCACTTTGCCAGCTATAGAACAACAAAAATCCATTGCTGGAGTCACAGAAAGATGCGCTCCTTGTTCACAGTATGGGCCTGAGTCTCATCTAAATGCCTTCTCTGTGGAATACAAGCTTCAATCGACTCATTGACTCTGGTGTCAGCCAAACAAGTCTGAGACGTATCAGACAGGGAGGCAGACATTTTACAAACAGTTGGTTTGTTTTCATAAAGGGAAAGGGCCAGACAAAAAGCTGCCTTCAGATATTTTTCAAAGTGGCATTTCTGGCATAGGAAACAAAATCGGAATAAAACCAGATTTGCATAAATTTAGTTTTCATGGTAAATTAAATTATCCTTCATTGTCTCCCTTTTTGAAATCGTCCTGCAATTTTGAAATTGTGCTTTCCTAAGATTACATATTGCAGGCAGTTAAAAATACATATGCTCTATTTTCAAGATGTTTAATTTAATCATTTTCAGGAGAGGAAAGTCCTAACCACTCCCTTGATGAGTATGTACAGCTTGACATAAGCACTGTATTTACCTCCAGTAATCGTCACAGTTGGCTGAAACCTGTCAAGTTAAGATGTATGAGTGGGTATATAAAACGGACATAATTTCATGGTAAAGATAGGAAATGTTATTGCTGTTTGATTATTGAACCTTTTGGTGCAATTGCAAAAGCCTTTAGTCTGGATTAGCATTCAGGTTAAACCCAATTATTTATGTGTACACCAAACTGATGTTTTGAAATCTGTCTCCCCCTTTTAAACACTGTAAACAAAGGCTATCAATCATAAACCCTGACAGCTGTAATTACTACCAGAGATGGTGAGTCAGCTCACTCGCTGCTTAAGACATCATTCAGTCCCACAGTCTTCTGTGCCAGTCTCATCAAACAACAAAGTATCATGTTTAAGTGCATGGTACTTCATTTTCATTCGTATAAACTTTTAAACTGTTGTGTTTTTTATGTTTATAGGAACTGATTTCCTAATTATCTTAGCTTTTTTATATTGTTAGCAACTTGTGTGTCATCAGGAACTTTATGACCCAGTAATTTGGCGGTCCAAAAAGTCTTTGTCTTGATTTTTTTCACTGTTTGCCAGTTCACTGTGGATACAAACATTAGATAGAACTACAACATGACAATCAGTCTTCCTCTGTCCCATCCAAATGCACTGAATCTTTTTCTTTTTTGTACGTCACATTTAGAAAATTTGCAGTGCAACAGCTATTTTCTCTGTAACTGAGGCCTTGTCCACACATATACATTTATATTTTTTAAACATATATTTTCTCCCTCTGTTTGAAACAATGATTCTGTCCACCAAAAACATCATTTTGAAATATCTCTGTTTACGCGGGAAAAGGCTCAAGCAAGCATGCAGACCAGTCGGTGGTGATGATGTGTACATCAACGACAAGTCAAATACCAGAGAACATTCTAAGCATGTTTTGTGCATACCTTATTTTCCTTTGGCCGTAGTAGCTTCAAAACACAAACAATAGCTAAGCTAATTATTAGCTAATTAGCTAATAGCTAATTATTTATTTGTAGTTATTTAACACCTTTCTTGCACCTAACCTAGCAGTTCTAACCAAACATCAACTCACTAATAATCTGCCATTTTTGTTTTACGGATACACAGAAAGCGTTTTATAAAATGTCAGTTTTAGCAAACTAAAAGGCCATTTGTGTGTGAAGAAGGGGCCCAAACGCAGAGGAAAATGTTTGTTTTGCTAAATATACATGTGGCCAAGGCCTCAGTGTCATCTTGTTGCCTGTAATACCTCTCACTCTTTTTTTTTCCCCAAAATCCCTTTGCTGCATCAGATTGCTCTATGTTCTGTACTGATTGAATAATAGACAATATATCGCAACATAAACATAATTTAATTTCTCAATTTAGTTTTGAATATCACATGGAAGAGCTTAAGACATCTACAGATGCTAAGAATCATGTTAAAGAGGACAGGATTTGGCAGTCTGCAAAGCAGCCTGTCTGCTGAAACTATTTTATTGTCTTATATTATATGTTATGTACCTGGAGGCTGTCTCTGTCATATGCACTGTACGTTGATAAGCAAGTAGTGGGAGTAGGAGAGGAAGCGGAGACGGTGCTCAATGACTCCTTTCACATTAATGAATGGAGAGGCATGGATTTTATGGAGCCAGTCTGTATTGACCTGTGGCTGACATCTACTTTTTAGTTTCATAACATAATCAGTACTTGACACATGATTATAATAACCCAATGCAATTTACTGCATTCTCTGCAAACACATTGATTTTTTTGAACAGCTCCCAGAACCAATTACATTAATATTGCCGCATAATTAGTTTACACATTACTAAATTACTGACAGATTAAAAGTGAAATAGCACAGTTCATACCCTGCCCACATAACTGCCAGAGAGGAAATTAATATGGATTCAAAAGGTCCTCAGAGGCATGAGCAGTAAAAGGAGAAAAAAAAGCAACAATCTATAAGGCATGCTTGCATAAGGATATCCTCTCTGCAGGCTTGCCAGGTGTTGGTTTCAGCAGGGGCATTCAGGCAATTAATATGGTCTTTAATTAGATTTGCATATGAATATCGATAGGCTCTGCTCCTATGGGGAGGGTTACAGTACCCTCAGTTTAGAGGAGTGTGTGTACGACTACTGAGGCTGCCCATGCTTATCGCCCCATTATCAAAGCCACCCATTCAAGCCAGGCTCAGACATGGCCTCATTTAATCCCAGCACTTCTCATATAATGTTTACATCCTACCAGTATACCTACCAGTATATTTACACTATGAGTGTTGATGAATAACCTTTAGCAGACTTTAGCATGTTTATTGCACCAGTTGCTCTCATTCGGAAACGGGGAAAGGAGCGTAGTTCATGCTAGAAACCATCACTTATGTTAATCTATGTGTTGTTATTGCACCTCACGTGTCAGTCAGGAGAAGGTTGGAGGCTGGCAGATGTGCTGCTTGATGGCACACTAACTTTTCAGCAGAAATGTATTACCCTGACCTTTGATGTCCACATTGATCCAATGTACTGAGTGGCCATTTCCCCAGAAACAAACATATATAATTGGTATTGGGTTCCAATGGTGCTCTTTCAATGTCTTGGGGATGCTTTGCAGCAATATAAATCAATTCACACTTATAGACACAATATGGATGCATTAGTGCTGACTGGTCATTTGAGGATGGCCAAGAGGTAAGAATTCAATAGACCTGGATGAGGCACAACCATCTGTCTTCATCAATCCTCAGCTTCTAATTGTACACAGAACCTCAAGATGAAATCATGATGAATTTTAATGTTTTCAATTGTGATTTTTTTTTCTGCATCTTTTGGTTATTTTTATGAGTACCAATTAAAGAAAAACACATAAGGGAAGTGGTTGTTAACAGGTGCTGTATGAACTAAGTGACATGTTTAGTATGCCATGTTTAACACCTCCATGATATACATAAGACCCTCAGTTCTCAGTTGTGTCTTACACCATATTATGTACATAAAGGATTGAGTTATGTTTAGCTGAACAGGGGCTGTGAACACACGGTTGAAAAAACTGCCATCCGATTGCACACAGCAGCTCTGAGTTGTGCACCCCCTTTTTGAAATCATGAGCATGCTCTGATATGGTACATGCACAGGTAAATGTTACACATAAACAGATAAATGTTGTATTGTTAGATTGTCAGGAGGTATATTGTAGATGCACTGCATGCTCAGCCACCTCAGGATTAACTTGCATCATTTACTATTTACAGCCTCATAATTGATGTCTCTGCAATGAGTCAGTAATACAAACATTGCTTGAGCAACTCATCTTTACAAATCTCTGGGGTGATGTTGAGTTACGTTACTGCAGGAAAAAAAAAATAGACATCTCCCTAACTTTGAATAATCCATTTACATAATTCCCCCACTTTACTCTCAAAGATATTGATTCTCCTCATTTTCCCAACATCTCCTGAGCCCTCTGGTCTTGTTGGTTTTCATATCCGCCTTTGAAGTTAGCTGAATAGACCCAGAGTAAAGATCTTAATTCTCCTTGAAGTTCTTTGACTGTGGTGTATGAGATGTGGGTTTACTGAGGAGGACCACAGTGGAATCTCTTCATCGCTCTGGATGTCTCTCAGTGCTGTGGGACTTAGCACACTGGTATAACAAATGTCTCCATCCATGGACCACGTCAGGAGTATAACAAACAGATCACTGACTTACAGAAAAAGAAAAATTGCACCTTGCCTCACAAAGTCAATTGAAAAGGAGGATGTAAGGTTACGACAAAGGCTTAAATGAAAGTCATAGATGGAATCAGTGAAAAAGCCCCAAAATAGCTCTACTTTAATCAATTTTTATCTCGCTATGACCTCTGTTTTCCGATATTGATGCTTCCTCTAAATTTTTAGATATTGCAGTTCTGTTATCAATTAATGACTGGAGTGTAAAATCTCACAAAATATCTTTATTGTTAAACTATACATTATCATTTTTTTTCACAATTATGCATTTTATCATTAGTGCACACAAAAAGGTAATAGCACATCAATTACATATTTCGTCCAATTCTGCATTTTGCATTTCATTTAATCTCGCTTGCATCGTTTATTAATCAAAAAGAGTAGAGAAGAAAATAATTTCTGTTGTAAACAATCATTTTTTCTGTTTTTTTTTGTTTAAGAGAAAAGAAGAATATATATTATATTATTATTAATATATTTTCACTTTAACTGTGAACCCAGTGTGCGGGGTAACAATGATTTGATTGGTCAGTGCTTAGGAGATCGGGCACTAGTTGTTACCTGTCCACTCTACAGCCCTGCTGTTTACTCAGCTGTAGGGCCTCTGCCTCCAGTGGAAGGGCAAAAGCAACAGGTCACTAAATATTTCATTTCCCAAGTAAAACATGCTTCCCCTCGTCAGCTGCAAAAAAGAAACAGATCACAGTGATGAATGTGCAATCAGGCTGATTAAGTCCTTATTAGTTGTCCACGGGATCCACTGAAGGAAATGAGGGCAAGAACTAAAAAGGTTGTTTATATGTCTCATGGTCGGAGTTATGAATGTGATGTGAGGAAGAGGCCTCCATGAACTTTTACCTCTCCAAGTTAGTGATCTGAAGTTGAATTATGATGCTGACATACAGTGTTTGCTCCCACCATCTGGGTCCTCCTTATGCAGTCTCGTAGGTGTTTTTATCCAAAACACCAAACATGAATACATACAAAGTGAGAGACCAAATGGGTGTTAAACACAAAACACTGGACACGTTTTTCTGCCTGCTTCTCCCAAACATTTCCTATCTGCTTCTTTTGTCATTCTTTTCCTTGACTGTCTTTGTGCCAGCAGATGGTGCTGCAATCTCTTTGCACTGCATCCACAGTGGAGCCAGACAACATATGTTCTCCCGGTCTCCCACAGACATGCACTGCACACTTTTAAAAGAAAGGAAAAAAAAGTCCGGCTTAGTTCCTGAGTGCACGCAACTGTTTGTTGAAATAAGTGGAAATTTCCTGGTTTTCTTTTTGCAGGGGGAAAAAAGAAAGGCGCAAAGTTTCTTTATAGGATGAGCTCGGGGTGTTGCAATTACCCTTACATGTGCTTGCTCTTTTTCCCCTCGCTGTGTACGAACAGACAGTGTTTTCCATCGCAGTTGCCTCTTACAGTTGCAGAGAGGGTGCCCGTGGGCTCAGTGTCGGGGCTTTTACAGTTGTGGAACATGGTGGGTAGGATGAGCTGGGCCAAATGTCTCAGCTAGCATGGATGGGAGGCATTATGGACGTAAGTAAGCAGCACATCTTTCTTTGTAAGTGGACTTAGAGGAGAGGGTGCAGAGAGAGCACACTGGATTTCTTGTAAAGAGGTTAATAATTAAGCTTACAAGCATCTGCCAGGGCCTTGTTGGCCTTGTAAGAAAGAAGTTATGCTGATGTCATATTTAAAATTAGTATTTCAATTAGTATTCTCCTTTTTTTTAAACTTTTTTTTGCTGTTCTTTTAATATTTGTTATTATGATTATTGAGTCAATATTTTTTGTAGAACACCTGTGACATGTCAAACGGACAACATTTGCTTTTCACACCATTAGGGGAGGTGTAGGCTGACCAGGAGAGGAGAGGTATGTGTGTGTGTGTGTGTGTGTGTGTGTGTGTGTGTGTGTGTGTGTGTGCGTGCAGGGGGGGGGCGGGGGGTAACAGTGAGTTGGGGGGGGGGGGGGGGGGGGGGGGGGGGGTGGTAGAGGTGGGGGACCGTAGCGTGTAAGCTATTGAAAAGAGGAATGTGAGAGAGCATTATTGCCCACACTTCATGTGAATGGAAAAGGGGTTAAAGAAATGACAGCGTACAGTGGGTGGTAGGGCCTCTGCGCAGCCTGGGAGGAAATGGAATGAGAAAGTGCAGTCAGGCAGACCACTCATTCACCATGACAAATGGGAGAGGCCTCGGCCAAGGGGATACCTGATACCCCACGGTGGGCTGTGTGCACCTGCCCGGGCTCCATGCGCACCAAAGTGCAAATAAACCTCAGCCACTTGTAGCAGCGCACTGATTACAGAATCAGGTATTAATAAAGGTGATTTTAATGGTCAGTTTTTTCCTCTCTATCAAATTAGTAAAACACCAACCTTTTAGTTATTTTTGCTCAGTTCTAAAAGTTGCATATCTGTGAAGGAAAACACACATGGCAGCACTGGGTGCATGAAGGATTAAGACATATTGCTGTTTGCATGTAATGTATACACATTATGTCGATGTTAGCCTTTATCATCACTATGTTTCATACACTAATATTTTCTGTTAATTGTGTGTGACATGCTTAATAGAAAAATAAATGAAAATTCAATCAATGAGATTGTGTATGGGATAAACTTGGAAATAGCCACACAGCAAAGTTCTGCTTAATGCTGCTTATTTACAGTTTACCAAAAACGTTCAGTGTATGAGGTAATATGTAAGTTCTGAAACGCTGTTTACGTCAGGAGTTTATGCTTTTGAAGCAAGTTTCGTTTAAATGTTTATGTAATATTGTTGCTCTCTTAGTTTTTACTTACAGTACAATCAGTACAACAAAAGACAAGAAGAATGGAGGAAATAATTATTCAATGAATTACAGTAAATGTTATTGGTGTTTTCTCTTTCAAAATCTAATTCAACTCAATTCTAATTCAAACTTCATTATGCAGTTTCCATCAAAATGTAGCAAAATTACAAAAAACACACAACAAATTGTAAGTAACTGGGAAGATTGCTGTTATTGCAGTTATTTACAATTTCTTGGTCACAAATAATGATTTGCTTTTCATGTTTTAATATTTGTAATTTACAAGAACTAAAACTTCCTAAATCTTGATAAATCTTCTTCCACTTACAAGTCCAAATGCATTAATATGCTCACAAAGAGTTAACAAGTGTTTCAACAGGAGGTCACAAGCTGCATGTCATGAGGTTTCCATCTAAATTAAGTCATATATCAAATTCCAGTGGCATATTAAATCTTTGGGAACTGTTCAGAATTAGAGGGGTGCTGCTATAATCCAATTGTGTAAGAGGACAGAACAGGAGACATGCGTAGGTAGCAGAAAAGCAGTCTTCTGTTCACATATGGTCACGCGTGGTTCAGAAAGAATACTCTGCCTCGGAGCTGCCGCTCTTCCTAGAGCTTCCAGGAAGGATTACTGACCTTCTCCCGTGCAGGCAGATGAGCTGTGGTCACTCTAACACTGGTCAGTCTGTGGCGTCAGGGTGCAATGCAGCGTGCCATGAAAATGCTCAATCTCCTCTCCCATTTCAGTGTTTAGATTGGGCTGTGGAAGGACCACAGGCTGACAGTAGTAGGGCCCCCTCCACTCAGGGCAGAAGGAAAACATACTGCTTTTCTCTGGCCAAACATGAGCTCACTCCTCGGGTTTCCTGTCTCTTTGTTGGATTTACAAGTATTCCATCATCCAAAGGGAGACACGGTATCACTAAATATCACTTATATTTACATAGCATATGTAAATGTTACATGTTTATGTTACATTTATATATGCTTACATGTAAGGCAAAGAGCAACATAATGGGAAGTGAAGTCGCTCAGCCAAGTGCATTATTTTCTATTTCAGAACAACTGAGTACATCATCCCTCTTAAACCACCACCAGTTAACACAGAAAAAAAGTGTCACCTGTTTTCACTGGTTTTGGCTAATGTGATCACCGGCTAAACTGTGTTTGTTAAATTGTAAGTGAGTTTAACCATTAACGTGGTCTAAAGCATCAGTTTTGTTACCATGGTTACGTTCAGAGAGCCGGCTGGGATCTCATGAGCACTGATAATGCGGACTGATGATTAAACTGTTGACTGGAACTGAGTCAGTATTTTCTGTGGCCATCGGTAAAACATTAGATGTAAATGTTAAAGTGGAGTCAACGCGTAGGCCAGCGGTGTCCGTTAATTCTTTCTCTGTGTGTTTTATATTTTACAGATTGTTTGGTCCTGCTGTATCAGTGGCTCTGTCTGTATGTTGCTCAGTGTTGATCAGATCAAGCTACGCCGGCCACTGCTGTCACTATTTCCTGCTGCCAAAGCAGAGCACAGGAATTGTACAGCTCATCTGCAGTAAACACTGCCCCCACACAGACAGGGTGAAGTCTTTTTTTATTTGAATCCTTCAATTTTAAGATGTTCTTTTCCTCTAGGATTGAGGTGTTACTACAAGGAGCTACAGAGTTTTTATGTAAAAAAAAAACAAAAAAAAAACGGGTCTGTGGGTACGCTTTTCCTTTTGTTTAGCTGTTTTTTTTTTTCTTCAGTGTGCACTGCACATGAATGTTGTCCACGTAGTATTACAACCCTGCCAGCACATAGTTCATCTGTAGATGAACTGTGAGTTTCTCTGGTTTCCCATACAGAAAAACACACCGTGCATGTTGGGGTTTTTGGAAAAAGGTACAGTTGTGTCTCTGACTTCTTCACTACATCTGCCCGCCCCTTTTAAGTACGTGTGAATTGTGTGTTGCATATCTTAATTTTTATTCCAGCTATATATAGCCTTGCACTGTTGTCGCTATATGGTATTTTCTCTGCATTTACCACCAAGCTAGCAGTGAGTGTGTTTTTATTCCTTCCCAGAGCATCTGGGTTAATCTCATATTAGTCAAGACGGATCATTCTCACAAACAGCCTTAGACTTGCTTCACAGAACGATGCTCTAAATCAAATGCACGCCGTCATTGGTTTACTGTATATATCACTTTGGTGATTCAATAGTAAAAAGGTGGTAAAAATGACCTTCCAGTTTGTCAAAGACCAACACGCTGTACAAACCTCTGGTGCACCTGAAAAAACTGTCTAATGTTGAGAAGATTTCAACTTGGAGAGCATTTGGATTCCTAGAATCCAGGGCTAGACTGAGTGCATGCATAAGATTTGATTAAGCACCCTGACAGCCTTTACATTCTTAGTCAGAAAGTTTGTTTAATTAATTAGAGATCTCATTGGAATCTAATTAGAAATTCCCATAAGTCAGTTCATGTTATTGAATTTAATGTCTCGATTTCACAGCCCTGGCTTTGTGTTGGGAAAGTTGCCTGTCACTGCTCCTGTTTACAGCTATGCACTGTACGGCCCTATATGTATTAAGGTCATTTGGTGTGTCCTGTGGTTTGCATTATTCAGTTCAGCATTCAGCATTCCTTGTCCATTACACACACACTCACGCTCTCACAGTCACTGTATTTTGTTTTCATACTGAAATGTATTTATTTGGGGGGGGGGCAGCGGGCGGCAGTGACATCTGTTACACTAATGCCCAACAGAGTAAACAATATGTTTTGAATTAAGATTTGACCTTGGAATAAGCCTTATCTTATTTAAAAATCATAGTGAGTTAAATATGCTTTGTAAGTAGATTAGGTCATCTGGAGCCCCCCTCCTCCCCACAGGCGTAGAGATGTACTGTAATCCAGATTCATAATCCAATGATTCTCACAAGCTGTTTTGTGTTGTTAAATACTGGGTATTTGTGTTGATTTGATATCATTCTAATCTCCTTTAAACTGCCAGTTGCTGTCTGGTTCGTAGCCATCTTGTTTATTGCGCGCTCTCTACTCTTTACTTCCTCCTTTTTACTGTAGGCAGGCAAGTAAAACATGATGAGCCCCGTGGACTCCATGGATGGTGCAGAACCATTAATATATTCACTCATGTGTGAAGTTTTTGATAATTGTGCTAAATTCTATTAATACACTTTATTCATTCCTGTCTCGTGTTTTAAAGTTTGAAAGTCTTTTGCTAACACCCTCTGATCGTCCTGCTAAACTTTGTATAAACACGTTTTGTGACGGTGATTAACTACAACCTTTTGGCAGAAACTTTTACAAACTTCAGGCAGCATTTTTTACTGGTTTTCCGGCCACCGTTTTTGAAAGGCAGCGTCTCCGAGGAACGGCAGCGTGCTGCAGTGACAAGCTCGCTTCACTGAGGAATTCGCTTTTTATTTTCTTCACCCATGGTCTCATTTTCTAAAATTAATTTGCCTCGATTAACCCTAACTATATTGTAAAGCTTAAAAAATGCCGCCATAAAACATTAAAACATGTGTGGTATGTGTAAAAAATACCAGGTGTTATTTCCCATTTAATTCATGTGAGTGATATAAGAAAAACATCTCATTTTCATACCAGTGTTTCTCAGAATTCTTATTTTGAAGGAATTCATTGCCTTTATATCTATCCATCTGTCTGTCTATCCATCTACAGCATCTTTCAATTCATTTTCATCCATTTTTCATTTTTTGTAAAAACATCAAAACCTGAGAAGAATTAGCCTTAATCTAAATACGCAGGTGGAGCTGTCTGTGTGTGCATGCGTGTGTGTGAATGTTTGTGATCAGCTACCTATAGCAGAAACAAAGCTCAGTAAAAGGTTTAGACGTGCTTGCTGTACTCAGTCAAGTTCAACAGGTGGTTCTGAGAATTTCGTCCTAATAGGTGTTTACTGTCATTTCTACTTTGCAATAATTGAGTCATCATAAGGCTTAGTCCGATTCTTATCCTGGTTATTTTTATTTAGTTTTATAGTAAGTGGATTCTGTGCTCTGGCTTGCATGTCCAGTATTATTAGTTGCTATGAGTTCAGCCTGTGCAAAGCTGTTAATGCATAAGACCATAAGAGCTTCTTATGTTCCAAGCCAGGTCAGAGTGAAGACACATCAGATTAATATTTGATCATGCAGAAGGGCCCTTAATCAGATTTGCTTATTCCCTTAGCTGAGTGCTCTGCAGCAATTATCATAATTGTTGCGCTAAACATGCTTGTCTTTACCGCTGGTGGTTGGACGTGAGCGTGTGCCGTGAGAGGGGGATTCTAGCACCAAACCCAGTTAATGCAGGATGGATGGCTGGGCCTGCTGAGGGAGGAGGAGGAGGAGGATATAGGGAAGAGGAAGGGGAGGGCCGTGGACAGGGATGCTGGTCCAGCCCACAGCCAGTGACATAGCCCAGGGCAGCATACTCAACTCCAGCCACCTGGAGCTCCTCAGGACAGGCACTCCACATGCTGCGACACCCCCTTAGCCGTGCCACCAGCTCCGGCCGGTACAAGGCAAATCAGAGCTGCAGCAGGAAAATGACGATTTCAGCCTACCAGTGTCCACGCAGTTGCTTTCATTTAATAGATTTCCTGAGCTTGTAGCTACCAGGTTCTCTCGTTTTTCTTTCCCTCTCTCTTCTTGTGTCTCTCTTGGAAATCATATTTTAAAATAATGTTTCAGATGATTAACTGCTTCAATATGATAGTGTATTCCTCTTCATTTAATTAAGGTTTCATTTGTATTTGAAGAAAATCCCAATGCTGGACCCTGGGTAGACTTTTTGTGGTGATTTACATACTGTGGTTTTAAATAGGAAAATAAATATTGGAAATATGTGATATTTGGTTTTTGTTAATAGCACATGTCTCACAAAATGGCTAGATTAAAATTTCATTGAACTGTTTTGATGAAAGTGGTTCACATCAGGGTCTGTGGATTACTCAAAGCACCTACGTTCATTCTGGAGAGAGACATTGCTGAGTTTGAGTTTTTCAAATGTTGTTTTTTTTTTTAACATTTTTTATAGTTTTACTACATGAAGGGGAAAACCTAAAATCCAAACCAAAAACCCAAGTAGAATTTATATATATGTGTAAATTATATTTTTTCTTTTTTTGGAGTAATTTGTGTAACTTGACCCTTTAATCAAGCAGAAGTGCGACTGTCTGTGTTTGACTGTTCTGCCAAGAGGGACACACACACACACACACAATTTTTGGTATGTTTTTATATACTACAGAATAACCTATAACTAGTTAAATCTATCCAACATTTCCTCCAATACCTGGACAAGTTGTTAAAGCAAAAAATATTGATTCATGTCCTGAATTGCAAACAACTGCAAAGTTTTGTTCCATAATGAGATATTTGAAGAAAATAAGCAACCTTTCAATCTGCTGAAGAAACAAAACCACGTGAGACTATTTATTCTATTATTTAAATAACTGTGGAGAAGTCTAGTACATGTTTTACAAAACAGAAATATGTGTAAATATTGAGAATTTCAATTTAAAATGAGGACTTAACCACTTGAAAACAAGCACATAATCTCAACAAAAGAGTTTCTATATATTAAAGTGAAATCCACCAAATACAATCATCTTCAGAAAAGAGAATCGTCTTGAGGCTTATATCCACAACACGTTATTCACTGCAGGCTAGAATATTCTGATGCTTAATAACAGATGACATTAGTGCAGCGCAATGTTTGAAAAGGATTGACAGCGTTCTGAGATGACATGACTGAGACTATGATAAACGTAAGGAAACGGAGGACTTTCAATATTGGATGGAAACATTTTTGAGTAAATTCCAGTTAACATGTCAAACCAAACGACAAAGCAACCAAAGAAAAATTCTGCTCTGTGTCATTTTGATTGCTGTCTGATGAATATGTTTTCAGCTAAGCAGTTTGTCATAAACATGTCTATTAAATAAATGAGCCTGTGGATCAGTTCTGTCTGTATGAAAGTCATCCATCCTGCTGGAGGCATGGCATCGTGCAAAGAAACACTAGGAGAGATGCTTCCCCATTAATCTACGTTGACTGGCTGGAAATTGCATCTTTGTAATGAGTATTAGGTGTGCATCTACATGAATTAAAGCTGAATGAGCCTCTGATTGATCACCTCCTCCCAAATGATGCTCCTTCCGTGATCATTATTGTTTAAAAGTGACTAAATCATATCGGGATGATTAAAAGTCTCGGCTCTGAGGGGAGGGAAGATAAAGTAAAGACACAATGTCTGAGAAATTGTGCTTCTATCCCTAAATTCTGTTTATATGGTTGTGGTTCATTTCTAGTTTATATTGTGAATGTAGTGTCAAACAGGAGTTCTGTTTGAATCAATCAATTTAATTACCAAACACAGCAAAAGTGGAAGAATTTAACATGGATACATTTTCAGAATTTTACAGCACACAAGGAAACCAAGTACATGGACAATCTGTGATGCAGTGGGAGAGAAGATCTACTTTATATTGAAACATCAACTCTCAGTATCTCAAGCTTTAATTACATGATAGTCATAATAAATGCCAATGGGGTTTCTTTGTTTATAACTGTTTGCTTTATGATCCATGTCCTCTGTGAGCTGCAGTTTTATCTATTTTTTTTTTCCTTTTTTCCATCCACTTATCTGTGTATAAACAACAATAAAATGCTCCGACCTCAACTGGACATTACGGGAGGACTTACCTGCATGCATGCACACGTCTGCAAGTAGCGCACATATAACAACTCCATTCTTGTTTCAGATGTGACACATTCAGCTATGATGGGATGAGATTATGTTTTTGAAATACCTGACCACATGAAAGGTCTGTGAGGGTAAGTAGAGTGCACAGGCGATGTTTGAAGTCGGGGCCAAAAAGTCCAGGTGTTTTTACAGGCATTGTGGCATTTATGTGGTCTAAACTATATGTCTGGAGTCGCCTACACGAAAGTGCTAGACATCCCTGCCAGGTATTCGCTTACTTCATAAAGTAAATTCAACTGTGGGCAGCTGATTTGCTGCAGTTTTAGTCGCAACCATAAAATCTTGATTGTTTGGACTCCCACTTGACTCTGGTATTTAAAAAAAAAAAGGGCCCCACACATCTAACAACTGGACAGACCACATTGCAAATTCAACTGTTAGCACGCAGCCATTTTGCAGTTCCACATTTAAAAACTTTAAATGTAAAGCATTATCCGGAAACCTATTGTTTTAAGGATGCAGTGTAGGTGTAATTTTCCCGGGTGCAGTTTGGCACATGTGGGAAAAATAACAGCTTGTTTAGAAGATCCAGCCTCAGAAAAAGAGCAGACGTCCTCACCTTGTATCTCGACATATTTACTGTACCTGGACACACTAATGTTCCTCTGTAATGTCTTTCTGGTAATTATACTGCCAAGCACCCTGTTGGGGTAATTATACTAAAAACACCCTCATTAGCAGCATCAAGATGTAAACCCCCAGAAGCCTCACTATCTTTCCCCTCGTGCACCCTTGAAAGGCAAGTTATCCGGCCAACTCCACCTCGCACTTAACTTTCTGCTTGTTGCAGTAGATTGCGGTATCATACCACTACTTTTCAGTGTGGCTACATTATATTTGCTCCAGTATATTGAAATGATGCTATTATTTTGAATTCTATGTTTTTCTTCACCAGACACGAGCAACGTTGTCCCACGGCGTCCCTTAAACTGGCTCGAAACTCCGATTTTCTCCCTAAAGCTCATTAGCTTGTGGCTCTCTGTAGCAATTGGTTTAAATGAAGAATGCTAACAATGCTAACAGGCTGTTTACCAAATCAGTAAAGGGTTTAAACAGAAGCACCCACAACTTGTAGCACACACACGCATACACACGCACTGGCTGGCGAAGGAAGTACGAATAAGCTTAAGAATGTCAGAATTGTTTTCAATAATGTGACTTAGTTGAAATTTACTTGTAATTGGTGTGTGTGTGTTTGGGGGTGGGGGGTTTGCAGACATTGCGCAATAAATATGAGTTTCAGCATATATGACCTCCGCTATGTGATGCTCTCTTTCACTTCACCCACAAAAATGCTTTGCTGAAATTTGCACAGAGAAATTGCTTAAATGTGTCAGCCCAAGCATTTAGAGAAGGGACATAAAGAATGGTAACTAAAAATGTAGTGGTGAGTTTTGCTCTGCTCATGCAAAATGGACATACTACTCACCACAACAAACCAGCAAAGAAATTACAACAGTCCCGAGCCCTGCGTTGTCTGGCAATTTGCTGTCTCTAAATTATTCAGAGGCCAGGCTTTTTTATGTCAGGAACTGTGTGTTTTCCAGTGACAAAGCTAGCCTCACCTAATAGTTTCACTGCGTCTGCCGTTTTATGACTGACA
The DNA here is from genome assembly GCF_017976325.1 of Chelmon rostratus. Classification (NCBI taxonomy): domain Eukaryota; kingdom Metazoa; phylum Chordata; class Actinopteri; order Chaetodontiformes; family Chaetodontidae; genus Chelmon; species Chelmon rostratus. The sequence continues at coordinate 21,045,964 of NC_055658.1, read as the reverse complement.
TAGCAATAAGCAGATTGTCCAGATATTTATGCCATCTGCAGCTTGGAGAGATAATTAAAGTATATAAATTAATCAAGTGCAATTAATTAGAGGCTTTATGTTCACAGCAGTACATCTTTGCATGTATAATTTATATTTATTGATTTGTTTGGTTTCATTAGCCTATAAGATAACAGTGCAAATGCATTAGAGGGGAAAATGCACAATTAGCATGCGGTAAGGGCTGCTGGTAATTGATAGATCAGCGAGCACTCCCTGCAGATATAAAGCTGTGTAAACTGTCATAAGCAGTTAGAATCGATGACTGATATTTTGCGCCATATCTCTCACTTGATTAATGATGTTTTTGAAAGCAGCCCCCCACTTAATGGGACCCTGATAGGCATGCAGAATTTACTGTTTAATCAGGGGATAGAATTTATTGCAGCCCAGAACCTGTGTCGTTGCTTGTGGAAATGTATGATTGGTCTCTGTAAGTGCTATGCTGATGTTATTTGCTCCCGTCAGCAGCCAATATGGCTGAGCATTAAGAGCTTTGTGCTTCCCAGTTGATTTTTCATTGACTGCGCTGCCATCGTTCATCACTGGCTGGTTTCCCTCCGTTCTGCAGAGCTGAGAGGAAAGCAGGCTGGAGAGTCGATAGCGGCCAGTGTGTTCACTGCATTCTCGCGTTTCCTGCAGCAGTAACGGCGTGTAAACTGCATTCAAAATGAAAGACACTTACTTATTTTCCTGGTCCTCGTGGAATCACATAGTAGAAAGTTAATAGCGGCATTTTGTGTCATTAGAAATTGTTGCTGCGTACCCTGCTGACATGCACTACCTGTAGTTACTTTGCCGTGGGGTGAACGCACATCGAGGAGCTGTGCCATTTAAGGTGGTAGGAGTGCATGTCCAGGAGGTGTTTGACAGGCAGAGAGATACATAGATAACTTTTTGCTTCGTCATTCATTATCCTCATTGTAATTTTAACTCTCACTAACCATGTAATGGAAACTGGAGTCATCTGAATTGCTAGCTCCTGTTTGGTGTGGCTGACATATTTTGGAGATGTTGTCACTATGTCTTGCGTCATTGATAATTCATGTGGCTGTAGCAATATAATTACTCTAAATAGGATGTGGGTTTTATGGGCACCACATGTTGCTGTTTGGGAACAGCTTCTGTGTATTTGTGCTCTTGTTGAGGTGGACCACTTTCTCTTGTTACGCCTCAGTCTCTCGAGTTCAGTCTCTCAAGTTGTGTCCGCTCTACCTACTGTATTGTCGGGAGATGAGAGGCACAGGTGGGTGGCGTTAAGTTAGCCAGACGGTGGTGTACGCTGGTGTGCAGTGTGGCAGACAGCTTGTTTCAGGAGCTTCATCCTGCAGCTGGGTGCCAGACGTACATACGTTTTTGCCCTGTGTCTCAGGCTATTTCCTCCCCTTATGTCACTGTAAATGCTTACAGAGACACCGCCCCCTGTTTAAGCTTGCAGATATGTGCTGTGGAAGAGGAAGAAGCTGTTTGCCTTCTGGTGATGTGCTCCAAATTAGGATCTTACTTTACACCTGCTGGTATCTACTCTCATTCTCACCCTCAGGGCAGCTCCTGAGATGTTGTGTTGACAACGGATCTTTTTGCAAATTCGCTGAAAAGTTCACCCCCATACCCTTCTCTTCACTGGATCTTTAATGTAGCCAACTTATACATGGACGACAGATCATGTTGTCTTGTTGCCCTCTAAAGCAGTGGCGGGGAAATGGCTATGTTTGGAATATGAGGATGGTGGGTTACTGTGAATAATGCAAAAGATAGGTCTTCTGTCCCAGAAGAAACAGTAACAGAAACCCTTTGACCTTCCTCTCTTCGCTGTTGCTCGTCTCCGCACCCAGAGCTGAGATAACAGCTGGAGATGTTGGGGGCTTGCTTCTCTCCATCCTCTCATCTTGCCGTTGGAGCTGGTAGAGAGGTGGGCCGCCTGATAGCAGGGCCATATTGACACTGCTGGACCGCCGCGACCCGTAAACCCACAACAGGCTATCTGATTTCCTTCCAAGAGATCCCCAGAGAGCGAGAGCTTCAATTTTTCTTAACTTGTGTATGAGTAAACTGCAGGACCTGGCTGGGAGGTCAAATCAATCTCTTCTATTTATTACATAGAAATGTGACACTCCGTCCTAAATGCTCCCGTCCCAAGTGATTTAGCCTTGCGTCTGCGTTATGTCTGCAGAGTGTGTGCTGCTGTGTGTGCATGTGTGTGTGTATGCCAGCGAGGGGAGCGCGGCATTTTACGACCATGGTGCCAAATTGTCTTTTTCTCTGTCTTGCCTCTTGTAAACAAAGATGGGTTAATATGCTCTTTGAAGACAGTTTTATGTAAAGCTTTTAGCCCTGGTGTATGTATCATATTTACTGTAAGTACACTTCAAACACACGGGCAGACTAATGCAGTGAGAATGAGTAAGAATCGTAGTCATGCACAGGTCAACTCTTGAACACAGCGGCTAAATATGATCAGTATCTCATGCGCGTTCAGCACGCTTTGATGCTCGCAGGTTATGTCTGTGTTAAGTTGTTCAGGCAGTGCAGGAAAACAGGACAGTGACACACTCATTAGCCCCTCAAGGGGGATGCAATCCTATTTCTGTGGGAAGCAGAGCTCTGTTTACTGCGTGACAATGTGATATTGTGTGCCTCATGCTGTCTTAATTGGAAACAGTCTCACCCCACAAAAGGTGCATAAGACCCCTGATTTTGTGAGGCAATCTCACCCCTCCCCTTTCCCACCCCCCCCACCCCCCCCACCCCCCACCTCCTTCCCTCTGAAGAGCAGCAAACCCCCTGAAGCATTTCCTTAATCCTCCGGAAGATCATGCTCTCCCACTAAATATGGTACCTGTGGACAAACAATGGATTTTTCCATAATAATAAGTTGAAGATTTCATTATGAGTGGCTAATGGATGGAGGGTTCTGGGCCTGAGCAGATACACAGAGAAGCTTCCTTTTGATCAGCAGCATAGGGTTAATCCATGGTAAGAAATAATGGTGGTTTGGGGGGGGGGGGCAGTATTGAGCTGGGCTGAATTTACAGCCGAGAGGGCTCAGTAAAAGGATGATTTTTAGAGCCTCTCGCTGCGTATTGAAGGGAAGACTGTCTGACAAGTCATCAATGAGCCCCGGCGCTGTACTAAACTAATGAAAGCTGCATTTGATCTTCTTCGAAGAGGTTCAATACCACTCCTGCTATTATTTAAGTCCTCAGCTTCACCCAAACCTGTTTTCAGATCCACAAAAATCATTAAATTGCACAGTGAAGTAAACTGTGTTTGTAAGTATTGGATGAGGAGGAAATATCTAAACTGCTTATAATGTATCCCTGTTGATTGCATCCAATAGACACTTCCTGACTTGTTTAGTGCCTGTCTAAGTCCTTTCTGCTGGTCTCGGTTCAGTTAACAGCAACATCTTTAGTGTAACATTCATGTTATTTATATATTTCACTTAAAAATGTTACAGATGTGCACAGACAGATTTGTCATGCACTTAGACCTTTCTGGTTTTGTTATTGCTCTGTTTGGTCATCTTGTGTGGTCTGATCATTTTAGTCCTCGCAGTGACACTTCATTTCTAATGGGCTTGAATGTGAACGGGTCCACGGGACAGCACTTGATGCATTTTACATGTGTTTTGACCTTGTCTATATTCAACCATTCTGGTCCCAAAGGAGGCCACCTGAAAGTCAGGCTGTTGTAGCTGAACAGAAAATCTTATCTCCTGCTCATAGATGTAACTAAAACACTGCGGTCTGTTGTCGGCTATATTATTTTCTCATCGAACCAAAATAAAAATAAAGCCTGGTTGTTGAATTTATATTCAAGCTCAGATGTTAAGGGCCACCCCGACCGCACTTGAGAGGCAAGCAGGATGAAAGATTTGGTCTGAGCCCGTGCCAAGGAACAGGGCATGCGTCATCTGCTAACATCAATGATGGGGCTGCACCGCAAGCAAAACAGCCCATCCTCGCACTTGAACTGCAGTGATTCAAGGTTATGTTAACTGAAACATGTTGAAGTAATAATATAAACACTGTGATAAACCAGCAGTTTGGAAGATTTCAGTAATAAATCTGGCCAGAGGGGGCCTGACTGAAATTTGTGATGACATCAAGTGGTTGTTAGTGTAAAAGTCTCCCATTATGCATCTGTTCTGCATCTATCTGCTGTTCATCCTGCAGCAGCTTTAGAGCTATATTTTTACTGAATGTTGTAAATAAATAAATAGGTAATTAATACTGTAAAAATATACATATTTAACACACCTATTTACATTTAAATCTTTTCATTTTTATCCATTAAAGTGCGGCTGCAAAAACAAGAAAGCTTTCTCTTGGACAAACAGAAAAAACGATATAAAAATCATAGTAAGGTAAATACAGTTATAGCTGTGCTCAAATATATAATTTCACCAGCTGACCACCAGGATGATAAACCAGGTCTGCTTCAAGTAAGTAAGTAATGTAAGACTTCCAAACAGCATTGGCAGTCTGTAGTGACTCCTGAAGAAGGAACGCAGGTGGCCGTTTGCATTATCTAAGATGATTAGCTAAGAAGATTTCCTTTGACTACAAACAAAAGATAAGACTTTTTCTATCCAAACCCAAGCAGAAACAGACTTCTGAAAATGTTTTGTGTCTTGATTTTATTCAAGATATGACTGACACAGTTGCAGTTTGAATTAGCTTTTTATCACAGGCATTCTGCAATAGGATTTTCCGATGGAGTCAAGTAAAAAGTTCTAATAATTGTTTTTCGTGGCACAGCGACCATAAAGTGACCAAAGAAGGCATGCCCGGAGTATTTAAGGTCATCACTAATCTGAAGTTGTGTTGAGTTGGTTGAAAGAGAAGTCCTAAAATGCTTTGAGAGAAAGAAAAAGAGCAGTGTGGAGAAGGCGAATCGAGGAGCCAGAGAGAGAAGAATGTGAGAAAGAGGGCAGTAGAGCTGAATTCTCACCAGGCAGAGAGAGGCTAATAAAGGAATATAGAGTAGAGAGAGAGAGATGCATGGTAGAAGGGATAGGCCTGCTAATCCTCACATATATATTCTCCTAATTAATCCTGATTACCACTTTTTAATCGGCCTGCTCAGGCTGCCCCGGAATAAAGTGACACTTCCTAATGAATTAAACCTGCAATTTACAATTGGTGCACTATTCCCTACGCTGTTTTTTTCAGCCTCCCGTATTGGTCCCGTGTGGGAGCCTCCAGTCTGTCAGTGGCGTGTGGTCTCACTCCACACTAGTTAACTGCTAAATGCTTGGGTCACACCTGCGCCCTTTTATGGGGTCTGGCAAATCAGTGGGGTTAGTGTTGTGAAGGGAGTGATCAGTCCAGTCGCGCCTGCTGTTAAGGATATGCAAGACACATTTGTATTTGAGAGCGGCTGCTGTGAACTCTGCATGCTCGTGGTTTGAAGGACATGATGGATCAAAGTTTGCCGATGAAGGCACGTTGTGTAGCTTTTGGCACCAAATCTCAAATCTTTAGAGCTCCCACTGAATGTAAAAAGATCTCATAAAAATGTCCCTGACTCTCGCTTTGCTTCTGCCCGAAAGCACAGTGTGATCAACCTCGACCCCTTGGTCAGTCTAGTGTCTAATCCAATGAAATGCGTTTAGGTGCAGAAAAGGTAAACAGATAGATTGCTGACCCTGCCTTTACTTCCAGGTCAGCAGCACCCGGTGGCCGAGCGGTTTGAGACCACAGCAGTAATGAACTCTGTCCCCCTGCGGTCGGGCCCTCTGCCTCCCTCATTTGAGTGGGTTCATCCCTGGGAGATGGGATACTGTGAAGCAGTGATTGTTTCCACGATTAGGTGGGAAGAGTAGAGGAGCCGTGCTTGTGGATCCCTCCCATGGATTCGCTCCCTCACCAGAGCCCTGGCTGAAAAACAATAGCCAGCTGTCGCCCGCCGGCTGATGTGCCTTTGATCAGCCAAATGAAGGCTGCTGGCATTTCTTATGGAGTGGAGATTGCTTATCGATCTATATCAAAATATTCATGCTAATCCCAGGCAACGGAGACTATTTTCAAGCCGGGTTAGCAGTCAGAGCTGCTATCCTGTCTGGAGCAATTCGCTGAGCTGGGAAGTCTAATCAGCTCAGGGTCCTGCAGTCAAATGCACTTTGCTGTTTAAATTTGGACCCCTGACATTGATGGAGGAGTCCAGAGAAAGGTGTTGACAAACCAAATTGTTTGTTCCAGCACTATTTTGCTAGAGATCAAGTCCAGAGTAATGCGCAGTGAATTTGTTCATTACTAGTGGGTGAGGGCTGAGGTTTCACCCCCTCTCCACTGCAGGAGGACTAGTGTTTCAGGGTTGGGGGATCGAAGGGTTGGGGTGGGGGCATTGAGTGTATGCATGTGTTTGTGGTGGGTGTGTTTGGGTGTGTGTGGAGCTGTGGGGGATTGTTAGCCGTGATGTGTGTGCATTGTTTGGCGGGGGGATGTGGTTGTGACAGTGGTTTTGGGGTGGCTATATGAGTGTGGCGCAGGGTCAGGTCGGGGAGTGTTGCGAATCAAGGAGGTTGACAGCGTTTGGGGAACAGTGGGGGAGTTTAGTGTGCGTGGCTTTGCCTTTGCAACCTGCAAGGGGATCCTCGGCTGCCTGGATGAAGTATAGACTTGTGTTATGTGTATCATAGCTACACTTAAATGTGATCCGAGGTGTACAACAACAGTAAAATTAATAAAAATTAACTTTTCTGGATGTAAAGATTATTAATGTTTATTGCCTAGTTTTTTAATATATAACAGCCTTTTTTTATTTCCAAGATAACAAATATAACATCTCGTGTTCGTGCTTAAAAACAAATCAGACCTTAAAGTGCATACCATAAGTCCTCTGCAGGGTGTGTGCATGGTTTCCTTGATCAGAGATTATGTTTCCTTACTTCCTCTGGCAGAAGCCCCTCCTCAGTCCAGTGACGCAGGGCGTTCTAAATCTGTCCCAATACGTTAATACTGTCATGCAATTATTGTGCAAAGAAATCTGTGAAGAAAAAGCATTGCCAGGATGGAGAGATTATCCTGCTGGAGGGTTGAAGGGCTAATGTCTTGCCATATGGGCCAGATTGTAATGTGCAGTGTCCTGCTTCAGGGTCAATCATACATCAAGTATTAGTGTCAGGTGGGGATTAATGCTTAATGTTCCCTCACCTCTGACATAGCACACTGTAGTCTACCTGCCTCTGATGGACATGATGGATTTGTCATGTTAGGTAACAGTTTTCTTCCATAATGACAGTTTCAAACCAAAAATCAAATGAGCAAAATGCTACAGGAATAAAGAGAATGTATTATCATAGGAGAGGAGGAGATAAGGTAACTAATTGTTTTATTATCATTGTTATTATTATTATTGGAGTTCACTACAGTTATGAAGCGACACTGCTCTTCTTTGTCTATTGCTTTTTAAGCAGCCCGTCGCCCTGAAAAAAAGTCTTCCTGTTTTTGTTGCTGATGCGGCAGAAACCACCGATTAGTGAGATTATTGCTATTGTTGACTGATGCGGGGCCGCACATTCTCGCAGAGGGTGATTTACCCCACACTTATGGCATAATGCTGGGCTTGTGCACACTGCAGCCACGGAGGTTTCTGTGTGCATAATCAAGATTTATTTTTCAGTTTCCACGCTGATATTTGGTTTATACGGATTGTTATTATTCATCCAATATAGTGCACTGATATGTACGGCAAAAAAGAAGCTGTAATTTTATGCAGAGTAGAGCACGTTATGCATAACCGTATATTATTTGATTATTGCTGCTGTTAAAAGCATTTTAGTTTTTCCTCAAGGCATTTCTCTGTCACTTTATAAGGAATGTGTATACAGTATTTCTGCGAGACAGTAATTGCTATGGATCCTGCGTTTGCCTTAAATGGCCCAGTGTACACAGCCAGCCTTTGTCACCTGGTAGACTGTTAAGCCAAGTCCTGGCTAGGGCATTAACCTAAATGACTATATAAGTAATTAACCTCATAATCCCTTTTTGACTGATTAGAATTGATAGGCTCTTGCTCAGTTGACACGAATGCCTCTCCATATGAGTCCTCTCAGAACAAAGTGGCAAACACAAACGTCAAGGGGGCCAAAACATATTGTGTATTGTAACCTTGAGAGGCGCGATGATGGAGAGGGCGGGGTGTGACATGGCAAGATGAGATGTTTCCGTGTGTAGGTGTGTGCTTGTGTGAGGTTCACATATGTCAGACGGCAGGATGTAAGGTGCAGGTGTCGCCAGGCTTTGGTGCTGCCTGTCACCTTGTGAATAAACAGCAGTTGTTCGTTGGGGAAGGCGGGACTGATTCATGCGGGATTGGCGGAACATGGCAGATGGATGTACTTTTTCATATGTGTAAATAGTCGCAGCTAGCTATTAACATACCTCCGTGCAGATGGCAAACTGTAATAAAGTACAGGCGATAAAACAAGCCTCCTCGTCGATGGCTGACGCCCAGCCGATGTTTGTTCATTTTTACATACAGTGCAATATGTTCTGTAGCACAAGGGCACAATAACTAGTGGGGATATTTAGGAGCGCTTGTTGTTCCTGAATAGTAAACAGTTTTAATGTTGCAGTAAAAGCAGTTTGAGCTGGTTTGGCTTCACATACCAGAAGTTGGAAACTTAATTTTGTATTCCAGCTACACTTTTTTTGCTTCATGTTTGTATAAGTACGCACAAATCCTGAACATATTTCCCTGTTTTATTTTGCAGTCTAACATTTGGGGTGGGTTTGTGTTTCCCCTTATGAATAGCATGCCAGAGCTAGCTGGTGTCAGAACAGCGGCAGGAGTGGTTACATGTTGGATCACGGGTGTTAGCTGACGTCGGAGCTACTCTGGCCCACAGCTGGTCCCCCTCCAACTGGATGATCTGCTCCTTCCTGACTCCAGAGACCAGAGGAAGAGGCTGAAAACCCCAGACTGAGAGTGAGAACGGCAGAGACAGAGGGGTAGACGGGTAGATGGGGGTGGAGAGACAGTCGATGGGGAGTGTGAGTGAGAGCAAAAAAAAAAAAAAAAAAAAAAGTGGGGGTGCGTGGCGTCAGCATCCAGATGCATCACAGCCACTCGCCGCAGCGATGTGTGTGTTTGTGAAGGGCGTGCATGCGTTTGTGGAGCCCAAGGACTTGTCGTCTGTCTGCTGCTGGTTGTGGCAGCCAGCTGTCAGGGGAGCTCAGGGAGAGCGAGGAGGCCAGGTGAAAGGAGGGCCAGCGGCAGACGAGGACTGGAGCCAGCGCTCGTTCGCTCCAAATGAATGGTGACAAGAGCGCGAGAGCCATTGATCCACTGGTCAAAGCACCCCTAAGGCTGCAACCTAATGTGCTGAAAAAAGAAACATCAGCCCCAGTTGGGGCTCTGGGAGGGAGACAATCCTCATCGGGTGAAACACACCCTCCCACCATGAGGGAGATCAATATACAGAGCTGGTGGAGGTGGTTATTCAGTACATTTACATCCATTATGGACAAAATCATATGGGGATTATATTTTGACGTGATGTATAGTTCATAAAGTTAAGTGATAGCAGGTTATAGAAAAGTAGGCTCTTTTTATTAGCATACACACATGATTTACCTTACGTTTAGGATTATCTGAACGCATTATTGAACTTCACGTTGAAATGAAAAATATAGTTATTATCAAATCATTTTTATTTTGAGCATTTGTATTTGTACACGTGTGTTATTGTTAGCAATATTGTTAAAGCCCACAGTAGCTAAAGCAGCTTTTAGATCCTGACACACATTGTTTTAAAACAATTAAATATATAACAGCTTCTCTGCCAATAAGATAACAACTGTGTCAACCTTACCTTGGAGAAGTGTTATTCATTAAATGTGTAACAGTGATAGTAATTTTCCAGCGAGGTGCTGTGTAGGATTTTTTTTTTTTTGAATCCCTCGCTAATAACATTTGAGGTGAAACTTACCAGAGTTCATCACACACATCTCTGAATTATAGCCATTTCCTAAGAATTTCCAGAGACGTTGTTTGAATCATGCCTCAGAGCTACAGTACATGTGTTAGGAATTAACAAGCAAATATGCACCAAAAATGCATGTGAGATGCAGCGCAGGAAGTAGCCTAAGATGCTTTGCAAACAGCACACAAGCATAAAACATTACATTACCTCAAGATTGTTGGATGAGTGTAATTCTGATCACTACACATCAGCGTGGATAATTACCTGCTGTGGTCCACCTGGCTCTGCACTATTCATCTGTCATGAAACAAAAATTGCATGAATATAAAACATTCCTCAAAATTAGTTTTTAGCAAGAGCACATTAAAATTTATCAGCCACTCTTTGAATATTGAGTCCTGTCCTAAGTGCTGTGATATGGGTCTTACTCGGTGCTGTGACACTTGATTGGCTGGTGTAACCTGAGCCAGGCAGCAGGGCACAGGAGGGCCCTCTGTGGGCGTAGCGCCGAGCTGATTGATTGGTGATGCGGGCTGAGGGAGATGATTGATTGATTGAGGTTGGTTAGGTGACAAACAATGCAGCGCCTAGCCCGTCAAGGTGCAGCCCTGTCAGTAACAATAATCCGTGATTGCCTCTGCTCCTTGCCCCCCAACCCCCCCGATCCACCTCTCCATCCCCTGCTTTGGGACTACGCATACAGTCGTATATGTACATGCACAAACAGCAGGAAACGCACAAACAAAACATGCAGTACTCAAACATGCAGGCACTGACTTCATAATTGCAGAATTTAAATGCTCAAGTCTGAAAATGAGATGACCCCCTTTATTCCACTGCTCAACCTCGTCTCCCATCCAGGCATCCTCTAACTCACCCAAACTCTGGTAAATATCAGCTACAGCAAATAGCTCTATTTTTCGTATCCACACACCTGCATGTGTGTTTGTGCATGCGTACGTGTGGGTGTTGCTCTCACTAGTGCCCTGCACATAATGTTCAGAGCAGAGCAGCCAATGGCCCTGGGCCTCTCACGCATATTATTCATATTACTGTTGATTCTAAAAAATTAGTCGCCAGGATATCCCTTTGAGATTGCAAAGATTATCAAGCTCAACTTCAAATACTTCCCAGATTCAGTTAGAACACCACACAGCATCCATTAGCTGGCAAACTTTGTTTCAGGGCATCAATCAGGTGGTGTTTTACGCTAGCCAAAGAGAAACATGGGTGTCTTGGTTTTCCTTTGCTTTTGATAGTTCCCCCACCCAGAGCATGGCTAATACTCCATCCAGCTATTATCCATAGATTTATCTGATAATATGAATTTCTATAATAATTTCATTAAGACCTTCACAGCATCCTTTGTTTCTGATTTAACTAATTCAAGATTTTAAGTTTGCTTTCTTGCATTATGTTTCCTACATGTCTGACAGCTTGCCCTGGAGCTCTTCCGCTCAATGTGGGCCGGTTGGCAGGTCTGCTCTGCACATTTGGTTCATGTCCCACACGTTTCCTATCTGGTGGGCATCACAGGCATTTTGCTTTAATTGCAAGGCGTTCTCCGACTGAGTGCAGCTTATTTGTATGTTTGTTTGCCTCCCTGCCTGAGCTATTGGTAATCTATTCTCCCTTCTTAGCGGGAGGAAGCTCAGGCAGCCAGTGTCTGGATTCATTGAACTGGCAACAGGGTTAGTGCATTATCATGCTGGGTTAGATGTGGAGACATACTTGGCTGGCTTTCCTTGATTGCAACAAAAGACCAGATAGTTCAACTTTTCTGAGTAGTTTGGAGTAGTGGTACATTTTAAGATGTGGAGAGTTTGTAAAAATAAGAAATGAGCAAGTAAATGAAATAAAGAGAAGATCCCTCTCACATTTGAATAACTTTCCATTGTTACTTATTACAGGCCTGTATGTGCAGAGATACAAACAGTATTCCTTCCGCAGCGGTGTTATTGAGAGATTACACTTTCTTATCCTTCGGAGGAAAATACATGGATAATCTGTGAGCAGATCAAGTGCACAAAAGCAGATTTTATTGATAATCCATCTCTGAATAACAGATCCAACAGTCAACAACACTAATTGTGGTTGCCTAACAATTATTTGCTTTAAAAAAACAACAACTAAATATTGATGAAAAAAACTAAGATGTATCCAATAAGAGACGATAAGAGGTACTACACATTCAACAGCTTTGATAACATTGTTTGTTATAAATAATACCAAGTAAGAGCTTGGATGAAAGCTGTTTTTCTAAGATAAAATGACCTTGAGCAGAGGGACATGGAATTAGTTCAAGGAGCAATAATATAATAACTTTGACATAAACAAAACAGAAACTTTCAATCAATTAAGTTCTTATCTAAAAAGATAATAAATGTTTATGACTTAATACTTTGTCCTTGGTGTTCTTTAAAAATACACTTACTGGAATAGAAAAGCATAGAGGAAACGCACAGAGACACACTCTTAAAACAAGCTTTCTAACCCCATCCTTATTTTTTCTCTCATATTTTTCTGCTCCAATCATTTCTAATGTTGCATTTGTGAACAGAATACAGAAATAGCTTCATAAAATGTGAATTTTAGGAATATGGCATCGTAATAATCCAATACTACACAGGGCTCCAACCCAAACCAAGTCATGTGTCAGACTGCATACTGACAGTGCTGTGTTGGATGGCAGGTTTTTAAAATGATCTCTCTTTTTTTTTAAAGCTTCTGTTTGTTTATCTTTTTTTTTTTTTTAGCTACAATGCCATATGTTATGTACATATATTTTGCACATTTGGAAATTGCTGCAAGGGAAAAAAAATCAAATACACACAAAAAACCCCAAAAACAAATAGATAACAAAAGTAAACCAACCAACCAACAAGAAGGGATGTCACTGATGTCACCACAGATAACATTGTCATCAATTAGCAGTCAGGAGGTTTATCTTGTTGAAATAGTCTTTAAAAGGTTGTCATATCAACTAGAACAAAAAACATTCCTCTCAGTGAAAATGTATTTTTTCTAACTGTCTATGTTTGTCACATTTCTCAGGCCTGTCTCAGATCGTCCAGTGTGGCTGTGCAGTTTGTTTGCACGAGTACGTCATGAATATTAGATATATCTACCTTAGTTAAAGGGCTGGGCAAGAACAAAGTAGCTGCTGTGGAACGAGGTGGCTTGTTGGGAAACGATAGAAATGTTCCTTTTACAAAACTGTGAATTTGCAGGTCTATGTAAATTATATTAAACGTTTCCTGTAGTTGATGGAATGTGGGACAAACCTTGTCAATGAATAAGTCTTGTATAGAATGTACGCCTTTGAGGCACCGTTGATGAAATGTAGTCAGAGAGTGATGGAGTGAATGTATGATTGATTTTGAGTATTTCTGTCAGCTAGTCAGGCTCCTTTTCTGGGATCAAATTTTCACTGAATGTGAGAGTATTCGATTCATTAACTTTATCTTAGGAATGGGTAAAGTTGCATAAATCACTGCTCGTGCTGAAGAAGGGGAGCGACCTTGACCAATCTGCCCTTTGTGTGTGAGGTCAAAATGTCATAGAGCAAGACCAATAATAAATATGAAAGCAAGGCAGTCCTATTGTAAACCTCCTTGTGCCTTGGGTCCTTGTAAGAATGATTTCCTAATTCATGGAGTTTTCTTCTTCCAAATAAATCAAAATATTGCAGATTATATTCTCTCTCTCAAAAAAAGTCTATCTATATCTATCTATAATATAAATCAGGATATAAATGCAATAAAACAGGAATAGAAATTTTGGAAAATATAATAATTCTTACAATATTACAGAAAAGGTTTGCCTATCTGTCAAAATTCTGCATTGTTTGGCCATATAACTTTTTTGTAAAATAGATCATAAACTTTTGAGTGATATTTATCCCAAGGTATTTAAATTGACTTGAAATTGCATGGTAAGTAATTAAAAGTCTGTGCACTGTCATGCTTTTTTGACTGACATTATGCTTTAACTAGAGGTTAAGATCCTGATATTACTCCAAATCCTGTAAAGGCTGACCTTAATAATTGACATTGGCTTTAAAATATACAATATTGTAACCTCCACATATAACGACACCTTATGTCCTGTCATAAATGACCTGATGTTTTACCTTTTTCCGATTGCTTACATCAAAGTCAGAATGGCCAGCATAGCATCCTCAACAACAGGTGTGTTACACTGTGTCACTTGGTAAAGCTCCAAAAATGGCTCAAAGCACAACTGCACATTTGACCTTCTCTGAACAGGCCTGAAAATCCAGAACAAAACCCAGTAATCCTTTACACTAAAACTGCCCTGTGCTGCTTGACCGTTTCTGGCACACCACGTACTGTGACTCTCCTTCCTCTTAAGCTCAGCAAAGTTCACCATGAATCAGTAAAAATAACAAGGCCACAGAAAAAATTATGTCTGACAAACCCACGACATGATGACCAGCACAAAAACCTCCTGCATGATCATTTTTGTGCAGCATGATATGCATCTGACAGATGGAAATGTGTCATATTCACATGTCTTAGAACCTGGCTTATGGTTTAGGTTGTTACAGCGACTTCGATCGAAGAACTGAGGGACAAAGACTATGATGAGTAATCTAGTAATGCTTGAGCCTCCTTAACCCGGCTGGCTGGTACTTGTTCTGTGTGTCATAATTAAGCAGGGACCCGAGCAGATTGTACCAGTATCATAGATCACAACTAAAGCATATTGCCATGAGATTAATACTGCTGCATAGTGAGGTCTTGACATACCGCCAGCACAGACAAGTGTGAAATATGTTTAGTAAGTGCATAATTATGACATCTGTTACCCTCCACTGTAGCTCTTAGCACAATATTAACTGAAGAAATAACAGGTTTAAGTACAGTATGTGTTAACGCTATGATAGCATGTGTAATTGAAATATGACTGGGGCGTAATGAAGATTAAATTAAACCCGGAGATAATCGTCTGACACAAAGATAATTAAGTTGCAATCCTCGGGCAATGAAGAATAGCTCATGGAGAAGAAAGAAATAATCACAGCCCTTTGGTAGAGAGGAATAAGCTTATTTCTCTGAGATGGGGCACATATAAATTCAGCGCTCAGATTAAACAGTGATTAATCAAAGCAGTAATCCACAATTTGAGGGGAATCAGAATGACATATGTCTGCTTTATGTAATTTACTTTTCTCCCAGGGAGAGCAGGGCTGATTGTGCTATGAGTGCAAGTGTGTTATCTTTTTCCCCTTCCGAGAGCTCTCATTTATACTCGCAGGATGACTTGATGACTGATCCGATTGCGGGGGGAAGAGAGACTGGCAAAATGTTTTCATCTCTCTTCCCCTTAACATAGCACAGGAGAGCGCTTGTGCTCCCCCAAACATATGGTCCCACGTTAGTGCCTGGGCTGGTTCAAACAGGATTAGAGCCTGCGGGTTGAAGTGTCTCCGTGTCAGCTGTGGCACCCTGCTGCATTTCCAAGCCTCTGCACCGCCGAGCACCAAACGGTGCTCAGACATCCACGTATGAGCTCACACACTGACACAATCACAGACGCCGCAGTGACCTTTAAGCCTACTTGTGTTGTCTTAGAAGAGTTGTCTTTCTTTCGGGGGTGTAGCATCCAATTGATTTAAGCTTTTCAATGTTTTTGCAGTGTTTAAAATGTCTGGATCATATAATTGAGGTTATATGTTACACTAAGCTTTATCTTGTTTTTGTCAAATAGAAGTTATAGCTAGTCGTCTAGTTAGACTTTTTATTTTAACAGAGCAATATGATTGCATTTACACTAGCACATTATATCCTTTCTCAGTGCTATAAGTGCCATTACGCATATAAATACACAACTATAAACTGCTCGGATGCACTATTTTTTTAGAGAACAGGCGGTGTCGGTCCGTTGGTTGCTCTGTTTGGCCCGACTGAAATATCTGAACAACTACTGGATGATTTGCAATGAAATTAGATGCATCCAGAGGACCATTTCAAATAACTTTAACCACCAGCAGGTTTCTCCAATACTTTGGTTTATGACTAAATACCTGCTAAGTTTTCAGCTGTAATTTGTTTGGTGCTAAATATCAAATGTTAGCATGCTAATACACTAAATTAAGATGATTAACATGGTAAACAATATACCTGATTCACATCAGCATGTTAGTATTGTTATTGTTAGCATTAGAACTAAGCTAAGTACATCCCACAGAGCTGCTAGCATGGCTTATAGGTGGGCAGTATACTGGTTTAGTCAATGTCATCGGTGTCACGTTCTATGACATGGATTTTGCAATACTGCCATTAATGTGACAAATGTTTTAGAAAATAAAAAATAATGACCTTTAATGTGGCTGCATAAACATATAGGTAGAGGGTGATGCACTTACTCATAGAACTGGAGTTACATCCACTAATTATTATATTCCCGCTGTAACGCTGACTCTGGTATCACAGAGATGTGGGAGGTAATGTTATGAACAAAGCACAGCAGTTTTTTTGTGTTTCTCTGCAAGAGACAATACAAAAGTCTTTATCTGTTCCCACCAGTGGACTAGCTTTATTTTTGATGCAAATGGCACCACAGCAACTGGGAAACTCTTCGGCTAAATGTGTGAGCTAATCATTTCTTTCTTCAGGCTGCTTTGAGGTCCGATACAAAGCGTTCTGTGGCTAATGTGGCCAGTAGCATCTATTGTAGACCCACACAATGTTATATTTGATGTGACGGTATGTGACTGTTAAGCCTCATTTAAAGTCAAATAAATGAAATTAAATAAACAGAGTAGTCGCTTGGATGTTTTTTGTGTTTTGTTTGTGTTTATATCTAGAAAATACAGCTAGTGAGACAACCGTTTGATGAGTGGGGTGTTTTTTGTTTGTTTGAATGAATGAAAACATGAATGTTTATTAGTTCAGGAGCAACATGCATTTGTGTTCATAAAAGCTTCACATTTTTGTTCTTTGGCCCCGCTGTCATTGTCAATCTCACTGAAATCTCATTTCTCCTTTTTTAAGATATTTTGCTCAATAACAAATACACAAGCAGGACCAAATAGTGCCTCTGCACGACTCACAGGGCATCATGACCATTGGAACTGGTCTGCAACAGTCTTGCCTTGTATTCTTGAGGCAAGCGTCTCTGTTGTTTTTTCCAATTCATTGCCCTGGTTTACATCTCAGCTAGCATCTCACCATCAGCTCAAATTCACTGGGTTTCAGCCTTAATGTTCCAAGCATGGATATCTGCTTGTTCTGGGCATGAAGGAGCTCGTCGTCAAATCCTCATAGCCAGTCCAGTTGTATTTGTTGCCTTTTCACTGGCCTTAGTTGTTGCCTTAGGGTAATTTACCACAGCTCTCTCCATTTTTACATGAAAGCGATTAGCTCCATGCACTGTCACTTGTACTGTAAATGAACAGACAGTACAAAAACCACAGCATGCATTCTCAACATATTCAACTGTGTCTTTATTGGACAAGTTCAGCTTTATTGTAAGAACCTTACCTTAGTTCTGAATTAATTCTCCATCCACACTGTAGGAGTGAGGCGTTCTCTTCATGGTGACAGCCAGGCCACGTGTTCGCATCCACTTCTGCTTCACCTTTTCCGAAATGTCTGGAATTCTGCAAATAGAAAAATATAGATTTCTGTTCCAAAGGACCTGAGTTGTGCAGGTTAGAGGTCAGTCAGGCTTCATGCACCCAAGGGCCTATTTTAGAGAGGTGAATAATTTAAACTGTGCTCAGAGGGGTGGTGTAGTGTTACAACACAAGGAGAATGAGGATGAAAAAGGCAAGTTTCCAAGGGCAAAGGGCACAAGTAGGATGGAGAATGACTCGACAGGCATAGCAACTGACCATCAAATAAAGACAAACAGACCATACAGCAGTGAAGTAATGAATTGGGTATGTCACAGATAGAAAGCTAAAACCTGGATACTAGTCCAATCGCTCACTGATCTCATCCTGACAGAGGTACACATCAGATCCAAATTTTAGCAGCTTTATGATTGAATTGCTTCATGTGCGGGCACTACTCTTCATTCTCTTCATACTCTTAGTTTGATGTAATGACAGCGGCCTATTGCCCCACATTCACCTATTGACTCAAACGTAGCCATGCTGCACTCTGCATGCGTCATTTCTGCTCACCTGTTTGCAGCAGCTGCCTTTTGTGCAGTTCTCATGAATTAATCAGGCATATGGATTTTGAGGCACATCTTCAAGGACTAAAATCATAAACAATCACAGCACCAAGGTCATAACCTCGACATCAAAATGGTTAATCCCCAGGCTGATGATAACAGCTCAACGAAAAGGAAAAAAGATGTTATCCGTGAATCGACTGTCTGCTATTGATGTTGGTGCCATTATCTCCAGATTGGCTCTGAATTAGAACAATGGCCATTTTAAGTACCATTTCCTCTTCCTCCCAGCCTGCTGCATGTGGTACACATTAGGCAACTTGCCATTAGGCCAAATATCTTCATTTCTATCTTGACTCATGCCCTCTGTTTTGGACAGATTTATTATAACATGGCACAGAATGACAGAAGTTAGCATTTTATTTAGAAAATGTTGTTTTTCCATACAGTTTCTTGTTGACAACAATTGAACAGAACTTTTATCATGTTGATTCTGTTCAATGTTTTTTGTCGCCTGAACTGACGCAACTAATGATGTTAGTTGGATAAATGTGTTGTGTGCTAAAATTTATGGTATTATTAATACACAAACACACAAACATTTTTCCATATAGTTTATCCTTTATTGGAGGTAACTTGTTGGTGATGGCGAAAGTATTCATTCGATGGAATAAAAACGTCAGCCTAATAAGTGACCAGAAAAAAAAGAGGTATTTGTTTGGTTCAGTATTTGTACAACAGTGTAAAAATATGTGGGTTGGATGAGAATCTAAAGTCCCACCTCTTTATGAGCGTCTATAGCCAGTCGTATTCAGGGCACAGAGAGGAAGGGGGTGGCAGACAGTGAGCTGTTACATACTACAGCACACTGGGTCATAGGAGGAGCCAGGAGGACAGAGAGTGTTGTTCCCAGAAGTCAACTGGAGTGAGGCGGGGCCTTCAGCCAGCACACCAGCGACCTGCCTTCCCTCTGCCTTCCCAGCTGCTGGGAAAGATGGAGATACCAGCAAATCTGTGTTTGTTCAGCCACTCCACAAATATCCCCTCTCCAGATTGCGTCTGGCCGAGGAAACGGCACTTGACTGGGATTCTGAAATGATTATTGGTGGCAGTGTCCTTCTGGGGCTGCTTTTATAAATGTGCCAATAAATTTCACATGTCCAGCTTTGTTTTGCTTTCATTAGGCCTCTAATCTCCGTCCCAGGCCCAGGCCGATTCTGCCATGAGTGAACTCTCTGTTTTCTTTAGAGCCAGTGATTAATGACTGGACAGCATCATTACCAACGTGCTGCTCTGGAGTTACATATCTGCCTCTATTGACACAATGCCACAAACAGAGCAGCACTGCGCCCAGTGCATGTGTGCAAGTGTTTATGTTTGTATGCGTGTGTGGCGTGTGAATATGAGCTGTTCATGTTTAATTACAGCCATACTTTTCTGTGATTGCATTTTTTGTCAGGGTTATCATTCATTTTGATTATACTGAATATTTTTAATGTTTGATTTAGCTTCTTGGAGTACTTTTTTGTGAATCAGCTGTTTGCTCCAAGCCTTGGTTCAGACAATCACCGTGCAGTTTATACGCTTCGTCTCTCTGAAGTAACTTGTACGTTCATATCCCTGAAATCTCAAACACTGTGTAAGGGTTGCTAATGGACTCAAAGAATCTGACCTGCGAATAACCCCACCTGTTTTACAATACAGGCATTGTTCATCTTTTCCTTTTAAAAGTCATATGCCCATAGCAGCCAGCTATTAACTTGACATTTACTGTACTTTTATTGACTCTTGAGTGCATTGATTCATAACAGTCATGTAAGTACTCATCTCCCAGGATATAAGTCACCTGTCGCCCTGATGCTATAATATCATATTTTGGCTCTTTGTCTTAAGTCTGTGCCGCAGGCATGGAGACATGTGCACGGCCCAACAAACCATAGCGCCATAAACCCCGCCTTTGTGCTGCATTATATGTCCAGCTAAGCTGAATGTGTTTCCACATGACTAATAGATGATGCATGCTGTCTGCCAGGCCAGGTTTTCCTCTTGTCGAAGGCCAGACAGTGTGCAGTGGGAACAGGAAACCAAGGGTTTTTGTTTTTGTGCGGTCAAAGAAAGGCAGAGTCACCTGTAGAGTGGTGTCAGCAGGTGTTCTGCCTCTCAGGTCTCAACACCTTTACTGTCTTGGGAGTGATTAAGCGGCACACAAACTGGCTGCTGGAAGAGGAGGTTCTCTAAGCAAGCTGTGTTAATGGATACAGTACAGATATGGTCCTAAATACACATAAATATTGTTCTTTTTTTCAAGACCCTGCTTCATGCTCTTATTATTAAGAATTAAACACAGCTTGGTGTGAAATTTTGATACCACTGTGCTTCGTGCCCTACACCACTCAGAAGAGAAAACCCTTAAAAAATGTTGATGAATGATATTTTCTCAGCAATGAAGCTTCCCTTGTTTATTCTTCCTCTTTCTCTGTGTTATTCTTTTCATACCAGGTTGAGTATTTCCCCGGCGAGTGAATAAGCCTGTCATTCCCATATTTAACACAACGCTGGTCCAATAAATGGACACCACCTGTTTAAACGGTCAGTGCCATGTTAGGGTCAAGCAGGGTCCTGTTTGATTGGCCACATCGAATGGTCGGAACACGCCGTATGCCCTCTGTGGTAACTTTAAAAAATGTTCAGGAAGTTTGGTTCACCCTTTACGGCCTAGGACATTTCCTACTACAGGAGTTAAGCACTCAGGACAGGAAACCATTTGCTGTGGCTGTAAGATCTCTTTAATGACTGTCTAACTAGAAACAGGCTGGCCTAATTCAGTGCCTGGAGCCAGCAGGAATGGCCTTGCATCTAGACGTTGTTAGAATATTTACTGCTTCTTCGATGGGAGTCTTTTTGACACTGCTGCAATAAAATTTACAAGGAATCCCTTTTTAGCGTGATGCGAGGCAAAGTGTGGTCAAGAGGGGAAAAAACATGCTTGAAAAAGTAGCGGGCCATTAAAGTTATCATTTGTCTTTGTTTATGTGGAGTGGGAACTACGGATGGCTGACATTTAAACAGCATTTCATCTGCTTTGTCCCCGGTCAGCTCAGAATGCTATTGGTTGATGGTCAGCATCATCTGACTTTGCAGTGTGTCAGAGAGGGTAAATGTGTTGAGTTGTAGGACCTTAGTTTTAGTATATGTGAAAGGGTCAGTGTTGTCCTTGGGAGGGAGAAAGCTGCTGATTAAAGCATATTGAGCTTTTAATGCCCTCTAACTTTCTCTTGACTGCTGTCAAATGTTATACTTCAAATCAAAGTCTTGCTGTCACGAGAGCGACCACATGTACTGTATCTTTGGAGCTTGGCATTGAACAAGTGGCTTGATAGCTGTGGGAGTGATTATGGATTATGAGTGTGTACATGTTCATGTGTTACACGCCTGTGTGGGTGTCCATGCACCACCATGCACAGCGTGTCAGTTCTCCCGCTGACTGAGGAAATGAGCTGGGACCACCAGAGGTGATTGTGCATGTTCAAGCAGAGGCCAGGATTCGCTTGTTCCAGTCACTAACTGACTAGGCCTGCTCTGTGACCCACCAAGCATCATACCCCCAACCTTTGTTTAATAAGCCCAGGGAGTGGTAGCCCTTTTTTCTAAAGTGCCACCATGTCTGGACAAACTGACACACTTCAGTTTCACTGCAACCCCTCCACCCTCCTTTCTCTTTCTTCCACTGTGGATTTAAACAAATGCAGTCAAACCCAATTAGGGGAGAGTGAGAGCAGCGCAGGAGAGGCGCTGGTAATAGTAACTTTGTTCAGCTGGTTCCTGCTGTGACCAGCCCTCATTTAAATGAGCCGCTTGATAACCCTCAGAAATACGATCCCAGTGAGAGAGGGAAAGAGGCCGTCTCTCCACTTTCCTCGTTCCCAGTGGAGCTTCTTTTAACAGGCCTCTCACCTCTCTGTGTCGAAGGGCACCACAATGACACAGATGAGCCAGTTGGGACAGGGGAAGTGGCATTCATGCTCTGTGATAACATGTAACAGTTAATACTTGACATAAGAACATATTTACAATATTTTTATTCCTCTTTTACTTCCCATCAATTCGGCACTTGATTCATATATTTGTCCAGACCAAAGCCTCATGATGTGTGACTTACCTTTCAGAATAATTCAGTTTCATATTTGGGTCAATACAGATTGAAACGAAAAACAAATCTCAAGTAAATGTTTGAAAGTCAACTTAGTACCCTATGTGGTTGGTAACATACCGGACACTCACTGAATTGCTCAAAGTGTTAAACTCCGCCCAGCCAGGGCTCTGAGTGGGATAAAACAAATGCTTAGAACAACTCCAATTTGACCTAGGTTTCCTGACAGCTCCCGAGCAAACTTTGAAGTGTTCTTATCATTGATTTTGTGTTTCTTGTCTAACGCGTCTCCCAGACAGACCCAAGCTGAGATGAGTGTTAAAATACTGTTATCCACATCATTGCATGTGAGGTAATGGAACAATTGATAAGGTGTCTTACCACCTACTGGGAAAACAATGCATCAGAAAAATTCTGTCATCATTCCTTACTCACCCAAAGCTATATTTGTGCCAAATGGGTGATTTGGTTTCTGAAGGCAAACAGGCTATTATCTATCTATCATTGAGGAGGGAAACCAAGTATCTTGAAAAACTGTTTATTTTTTGTAGAGAAATTGTTTTCTGAGATCTTGCTTCAACCCTGTTATGGATGTTAAAACGTTTTTGTGCCTCCAAACATCACAAAACACACTGAATCATCGTTTATTAAATCATTTGTGCTCAAAAAGGAAGAATTATAATTGATAGTGAGCTGGAGCTTGATGTGGGGGAGAACTTTGAGCCGTTCCCCAATATTTTTCACAGCTGATCTCAGAGCAGCTGTAGGCAGATGGTCCTTTTGTCACTGTGAAAATAAAAATCCAATAAACATGGTAATTATATAACATGCAGGACACTGTTGACAGGAGCTGGCAATGGGATGCTCTTTCCTCTTCTTCTGGTTCCAGCTGATAGCCACAATGGTGCTTGTCCTACAGACCAGGCCTACCTGGAGTTGGATAAATAGAGGATTTATGGCCAATCAGGGGTGTTTTTTATTTTGTTATGAACAAATCAGATAACTGTAGGATTCAATCTGAAATCTTTGTCACGTAAATTAGCAAATTACACGTGCATGTTTTACCAGTAAACATTTGAAATTACAACTCAGTAACTCACTTCATACCAAGGCCTGAAATGTTGGCCAGTTCGCTCAGAGAATTGCATGTGATTGAACATCTCCCCATTACACTGATAGCAGATCAGCGAGGGGAGCCTGGTGGGTCTTTGATAGGCAGTTAATGGTCCATGAGGCATTGGGAAGAGATATCTCTGAGAATCCACAGGTCTCTTTGCCCTTATTCCCTTCTCCTCCCCTCGCCGACCGAGCCACACACACACCAGCCTGTGTTTCCACTGGCACTTTAAGTGACATGATTTACAGGGCCGCGAGGTTGATGTGAGCTGCAGAAAGATGACAAACAATAAAAACGGACGGGATAACGCTATAACGGCCACAGGACAATGGCGTGTCACTTATTGCATGGCAGAGATACATTTGAATGTCCTCAGTGTTCTTTTGTGGGAAATGAAAATGTCCACTTACACTCAGAGGTTTGAATACAACACGTGTCATTCAACACTAGCACCAGTATGAATGGTTGTGGTCTTTTTGTGAAAACATTGACCAGTTTATCTGTTAAGAAGGATGGGTTCAGGTGAAATATGTTCAGCAGTGTGAGGCCAAGTCACACCCCAGCCCATGCATAGCGCTGTTACATTAATAACACAGATGTGGGGGTGGGCTGGGTGAGAGGGGTTACGTGCTCAGGCTTTATTATACAACACACTGAGGAAGCCTTTGTAGGTGCTGGGGCCACATTTTAAGTGGCTCTTTATTTTGGCTCTCATTACACGCTCCAATACCTCAGCAGATACCGTTGTATGTGTGTGTAAGGGACTTCAATGTAATGCAGAAGTCCCTCTGTTGAGGCCAGTGTCGCTAACCAAACATTGCTTTTTCGCCTGCCCCACTGGGCTCAGCGAAAACCCCTCAACAGCCCCGCTGCTTGTCTTACTGCAGCCCCTCTGGATGCAGACCACCAGATCCTGATTTATTCAGGCCTTTTATTTGACATTGTTGTCAAATGTGATTACAATTATGTATATCAGAGTCCTTTGTGTTGTTGTTGATTGTTGCAGGGTGTTGTAATCAGTTTAGTGTGATACATCACAATGGCAGACAGCTGTTTGAGAGGCTACAGGCGTCTGCTTGGGAATAAATGATAAAAACTGAGGTGGACTGAGATAGTTTCTTCTTTTAGTGGCAGTTACAGATGGCTAACCAGATCTCAGATGGCAGGCCGCGGCCAGTTCTTCAAAGCAGTTTTGCACTTTCATAAAACATGAAAAACCAGCTTTTGCAAACTTGATATCTGAAGTGTTCGCCCCAAGTCTGAGCTCAGAACACCCGATGAAGGAAGCTCTGCAGTCCCTGCCCAGAACTCATGACCATGGGTGAGGCTTGGACTGTAAATCAGCCGGTAAATCGAGAGATTCACCTTAAGGCTCACTAACAACTTCACCATTACCATTGAAGTGAATGAAAGTCAGTCAAAGCCCTGAAAACAGAGTATAAGAAGGCAGTCATATTTGTTTCTATGTGCTGATCATGAATATGGTTGCTAACACTCCACTGTGTTGTAAAATGCACAACAGAGGGGGTCATATACTGTGAGATGTAAATATAGCTGTCAGCATCTGACACACAGTATAGCACGGTAACAGTATCAAGCTGCTGTCAGGCTGATTCTCACAAACCCTTTGGCAAACATGTAAATGTGCAAGAGGAGCGTGGTTTGTTATTTTCTAAATTTGCTATTTCTGATTGGGCTGTGAAATGAATGGCTAGGCAGAAAATGATGTTTCTATTATTGATTAAGAACATCATAGATTGGAATTCGTGACAGCGGCTGCACCAAGAACAGTGAAATTCTCATGGCCATGTGGTTAATTAACACACAAGGTGTCAAATTAAGACTCAAATGGCAGATTCATGTAACAGTGGTCTTCTTCATACCTTGATTTGGACAGTAAGTCATTGTGAAGCAGGAGCAGCAGATGGGCCGCCTGGATTCTCCTCACGACTTGTCAGAAACATTGTGGGTGGGTTCAGGGAGAGGAAAAGCAGGATGCAGCCACTGAGCCCCGCCTGTCAGTTCACATGATGAATGAATCAGTCTGACATCAATCTGATGCTGAACAGCTATAATTGGATTATTTACACAGAACAGAGGCACATGGGGTCTGACCATCTTAACCCCAGGTGGGAGCTGGACTCCTTCTCTCAGGCCATGGACTCTGACCTACAGTCAATATCCCTCTGCTCTGCTGGTTATCCCCAGCTAACCAGTTAACACCACTAAAATCTAATCGCTGCAGCACATTTCTCTTTGGCATTGTGCAGATGTTTTTATTCCGAGCAAAGTGCAATGCGTACATTGTTCTCTCCTAGCAATCCTCCTACCTTAGAATCATTGTCTTAAGACTTGGAAAATTAAAGCTGAGGACAGAGTTATGGGATATTTTTGACACTATAGAGGAAGAGTTTTGCCTAATTGATTTTTTATTAATGAAGGCCCAAGTCAGCAATGCCTACCCCCACATCTGTATGTATTGCATCCTCTTTTCCAATAATCTTGGCTCGTTTGGTTCGCCTGTACGCTTGTGCTTAATGGGGCCATCTTTGGTGGCATCCATCATGAGTGAGCGAACAATGCAACAGCAAAAACAGAGTGACATGAGGGGCTAGCTGGCTAGTTCACAGACTTCATTCCTCGCTCTCTAATGTATCACATGGAAACATTAAGAATAATGTAAGGACACAACTCAACAAATCTATAACATAGGCCTAGTTGTTTTTTAGTGCAGAAATGTTACATGTCAGTGATATAATCAGTGAACTTTAGAGGTGCTTTTGTTACCTTTGGGTTGAGCCAGGCTGTCTCCATCTGTGTTTATGCTAAGCTAAACTAAGCTAAGCTAGGTCTGCTGGCTCTTGTTTCGTAACATGCAGACATGAGAGTGGTGTCAAACAGCTCACCTAACTCTTGGAAGGAATGCGAATAAGCTGATTATTTCTCAAAAAGCTGAACACTCCCTTTAAGCATCTGGCGTGGTCTATGCATGAAAAGTGATGGAAATAATTGTTCCAACAATAAAAGGAGGAAGCTATGACTAGAGGGAAACAGTAGGCTACATTGAACCCCTGACTCTTTAATGTAATTTAATAAATAAAAAAAAGCATTGGTTAAGTTTTAATTCTATACTAATATTGATTCTAAATATTTAACTTTTTAATATACCTCCTTCTTTTCTAGATATTTATGTACTTTTGCTGTTAAATCTTCATAGACGAAGGTAAAATAGTTTTTTTTCCTCATTTAAAGTGTTATATAACCTTTTCTCATGTCTGACATATATGTTGTATATGTTGTCCGTAGTAATATTTGGACTTGTTCATGAAATCATTAGACTCTGATTTCTATTGCTGAACTGGTTGAAAAGGCATTGATAATATGGCCAGTGACTAACTGTAGCCTGAAAATATCCCCTCCGAGTGCTGTTGTGTGTAGTTTATCTCTGTTTTTATCCTTCAGGCTAAATTCAGTGTCACCCTGCTGCTGATTTGTAACTCAAACTTCATGTGGAGGAAGTTTAAGTGAGTCCCTCTACAGCACAAGATCGTTTTTTTTTTTTTTTTTTGCCCACTAAGCGACGTCAGCCAGCGCCAGGATAGAGAGGGACTGTTAGAATATTGTGGTCTGGGACATGTTTCTTTACAGCAGAGGTTGCCTGCATTACAGCTTACCATGCTGGGGACACTGGGAATTTATGCTTCCAGAAATGCAGCTTCCTCAGAACAAAGTCTTGGCAGAGGACAGATTCATTTTGTCATGAAGCATTTTCAGTTTTATTTTAGCCAGTAAAAGTTTTAATAGAGGAGGATTTTTAACATTGGATTAATATGTAAATTTCTACGAGGGCTCTCCACGGTTATTGCTTATATGATGCTTTTATGAGTTTGATTTTGAAAATGAACAGAGCTATTGCAGATGAAATGTAATGTATTACCTGGACAAAGATTTGAGTGTGACCTCTGAAGAACTAAATCAAATAAAGTACAAATGTCATTAATAATTTCACCCCACGTCACATTTGTTTATCTTCTGCTTTTTGTTACAAGGTGTCATTATTGTGTTAACTGTAGTATCATGAGAAATTTAGCCTCTTTACACTGTGTGTTCAGTATAGTATATCCAATATGGATATATTGTATATGTCAGTTAGTCAGTCAGTAGTGTTATTAATAATGTATGCAGTTTAATAATTATTCTGTATTGATTTGTTTATTTTCCCTCACAGAGTATTCTTACTGTATGATAGAGTTTCAAACTTTACTAATACTCAGGATGCTCATCACTTTCATGCTGCTGGCTATAAAATGGATTGTCTGTGATTATCACTGAAACTGTGTCAGCTACAGGCACTTGTTTACTTGGACGAAAAAACAAAACAGAAATGTGTGCCGTCCAGTGAGGAAAGTACATACCCATCTTTTTGCATACTGCATAAATTCTCTGGAAAATTCCGCAGGATTGTTTTTTATTAGGGTAAAGTTCCCAGGAGCTGCACAGCCAATAAAAAGCCAACAAGATAAAAGAGCAGGGAGGATTAGGAAGGGATGAAAGCTGTAAAATTTTCCATATTATCTTGTGAAAACCTATGTTCTCTGCTCTCTATTATTACATTTACCTTAATTATTCTGAAGGACAGAGCAAAAGTAGGAGTAATTTGAACTTTCAGGAAGTCATCCCCAACACATTCAGTACTAATTCGGATAGTTTTGTCTTCAGTGTTTTGTCATACATTTCTTTTTCTCGTGGCAAGAACTGGTCGTGGACTTAGTCATAAATTCAATGCGCTGTTGTGCAAAGACAACCTGACTCACCCCCTCCTTTCGCCCTCTGTGTTGCGTGTCTAAGAATCGCGCCGCAAGTCGTGGAGACTCATAAAAGGAGAGGCGAAGAGACATTGAAATATCTGAACCTTGCAAAGATAAACAAACTGAGGTATTCATTGCACATTTTATAGGCTGTCCAAAGAATTCTGTCCTCTCAGGACTTTTGAGACTTTAGTGCTGCAGATCAATTTGCACAATCAAAAGCACACATACAGTCCTCCCATGTATAAAAGCAATGCATCCGCACACGACCGGGTCTATACACTCACACAGACACCCACCCCCCCAACACACACACACACACACACACACACACACAATAAAAAAAATAGTTAAATAAATGGGCTTTACTTTGCCCAGTTCATGGATCAGTTTTCACTGTTTAGTTCTAAGAACCATCTGGGTCTCTCCTTTCACTCTGCTCTGTGGAGCACAGATGCTCCTTTTGTGGTGTGCTCCAAATCTTAATAAGCAGTTAAAATATTTACCGAGGTGTTTTTTTTCCCCCACCAACCACATTTTCCTCTCCTGTTTCTTTTTTTTTATTATCATTATTATTATTTATACCTTTTCACGGGCAAAAAATGGAGATGTCCACTAAATGTGATTGATTGGGCTTAAAAATGGCCATTATTACCATTAAGCTCCACATGTCAGCTGCTGCTTTTGTGCTGGCTGTATTTCTAAGCTAACCAGTGATCCATGAGCGCAGACAGGAGGGGGAAGAATGTAATGCTGTGAAAGAAATGCCCATTTTTCTATGGATCCTTCACTTGATTAAAAATACAGCTGCAGACATGAGCATACAAGAGGCAGAGAGAGTCAAAGAAAGAGGAATGAGAAGAAAGGAGAAAGTGAGACGGAGAGCAAAGGGGAAAACCCTGATGTTAGAACAAACGGAACTCTCGCTGAATTGGAGAAATAACTTCTTTCAGACGACAGAAAAGAAGAACTATGGCGCTTTGGGGGCAAACGCGTACGTGATTTGAGAGTGTGCACGCGTAGTTATGTGGCAACCTGCGTTTCAGGCAGCACACATGGGAATCAAAACTTGTGGAATGTGAGGAGGGGGTTGGTGTGAATCTGTTTACTGTTGTTACTAAACAGCAAGTTGTCAGCCTGCTGCATTGAGTGAGTTACTGTTCGCCATTTAATGAAAAAATGTGAGAAAATAACCGTTGTGACAATGTTTAAAGAATACCTGAAGTGTGTTTCACACATCAAACTGTCTGTGCCTTTCACAGAAGTGTTTTTGGGTTTGTTTTTTGTTTTTTTTTTTTACATTTAACGTGGGAGGATTAATTTAATTGATTTAGATAAAAAGAAAATGAAACATCAACAACATAAGAAAACAAAAGAACAAAAACTTGTTAAAATGTGCTTCATCAAAATGAAATACTTTTAAAAAGAAATCCTCCTTGAATCTGTCCATTGTTTCATGGTGTGTGACCCATTTGCACATTATGTGAATGCAGGATTTTAGACGTCATGTGATTGGGCACGGCTGGCATCATAATTGTGTGTTTAGATGATATGAGTAAGGCATGACCTCATGGGAGCTACAGCATAGCCTCATAGCTGTGTGATTCAGTGAGTCATCGCAGTCACACAGTGGTGTTTGGATTTGACTTCCTGTAAATTAAAAGCATTTAAAGGCTTTTGCACGTACTGTAAGTGGACTAATGCTGCCATCTTTAAGCTACCCAAAAGATGATGCCTTTTCAGTAATATGTTTTGGGGCATTGTTTAAAGCAGGAAATAGTAATTCCGCCATGCACTTCCTGAACAGAAGTTTCCACAACAGCTTCATCCCACTTTACATAAAGAAAGGAGGAGAAAAGACAGAAAATGAACATGTGCTGCTAAATGACTTGCTACGTTACTCCTCCAATATTTTTTTCACATTGTCTTTTGCATTTTTAACAGGTTATTGTGCTTGGGGGGGAATACTTTAAATAATGCTCTGCAGTGCATCATTTGCATTGCTTACAGGTGGTTGATTTGGAACAAGGCCTGTAATCAGAACACTGATTGAAGCCTGCAGTCTGTGGAGCATCGTAGCGTCAACTTTATCTCTTGTAACACAGAGGTGATTCCTTGGTGCTGGATGACATGATCCAGTGACTCAGACCCATGAGAGACACTAAAGTGACAGTGGCAACAGGGCTCCCAAGCTTTCTATACAAGTCATCAGTCATCTGTGCTCAGCAACTCTGGCCATTAATTCACTGTGTGGGAGGCGACTGTCCGCCTCCAGATCCTATTGACTTTTTATGTGTGACAAACATAGCCTACACATTGCAGGCATTTTATCTCACAAGTGACCAACCTGTGCAGTGTCACTGACATGTTTTCCTCCATTGTTCGCTGTATGGCACAGGATATGCTTCTGTCTGCCTTGCTGTATTTTCATAACTGCAGAGCCGTGTTGATACAGTCTGCAGGAGAGGACAAAAAACACAAGAACGTACGCGGGGTCTGGAAAACATGACCTCACACACGTCGTAGAGAGGGAAGATTCCCAGAGGTCAAAGCACTGTTGTTCCTCAGAGGGGAAGTGCCCGAGGGTCCCCGAGGCCATTGAGTGACCTCACCGGCCGACATATTGAGCAGAGGGCAATCTGCTCAAGACGTCCACCGGCAGCCTGGCTCTAACGCAGCGGCTGGGAATAGGCAGCATTCAGTCCAGAGCGGTGCGTGTGTCTGCAGGTTTTCATTCCAGTGCAACGCTGCTGATTAGACCCTCTGGTTTCTGGTTGAAGGTGTGCTCTGAAATCAACTGGTGTTGTGTTTGGTTGTAATGAAAGCCAGGACACACCACCAGGCTCTCAGTGGCCTGTGAAAGCGGGTTATGCTGAATTTTTACTGTTGATGAACCAAAGTGATGACGCAGCCTCATGAAATATAATCACCATTAAAAAAAAAGGTATATGCTGTTGTAATCTCCTAAATCTAGTAGCCAATTTAAAATGTTTGATTAATTAATGCATTTTTTGGTTAAAACTCCTCTTAATTAACCGTTTAGTGATTGTAGAGCATCACACTAGAATGCAAACTCTTGTTGACGTTGTGCATCAATGACGCTCACGCCACCACCCCTGCCTGCCTGCCGCTTTCACCACTCTGGAAGTGCTCTGTCTCTGGGCTCCTTTGAAATAAGTCATCTCCTTTACTTCCTTTATCTCTCCCTAACCATCCCTCTCTTCCTCTCTCCTGCCATCACTCTCTTCCTTTTTTTAGTGATGGTGCGTTTGTTCTGCGGCACGGACGCCACGTGGGCCCCCTTTTATAGTTCTGCGCCGTTTGTTTTATTTATCTGACAGGCGTCCCCCGTATTGTCTCAGGTTATCAGCGCTCTCCTACAGATCACGTTACCGCCTGTGTGAGGCTCTGACCCATCTCAGGGTTCACCTTTAAATCTGATTCTTATCATTACCTCCGTGATAAATAGGCAGGGCTTAGAAGGAGATTATTCTGCTCATCCTGCTCCCCTTTTCCCACTGTCAACCGTGCTCTCCGTCCGGCCCTGAGCTGTCATCCCAGTCTCAATCAGGAGGAAGGCAAATATTCAACTCTGTTCCTTTAAAGATTTGGTGACTTTAGGAAAAAAAATAAATAAAAAGGGCTACCGTTGTTCCCATGTGAATGGTGTCTTATCTCCAGTGGGCGTCCTTAAAACCCTCTTCCCACTCTGCCTTGCTCCTCCGAGAGTTAGTCAGCACATCGTCATACTAACAACTGAGCTCCCCCATCGATTTTTCACACGGTTCTTATCTGGGGCAATAGTTTCAGAAAGTTTTTTTTTTTTTTTTTTTACTAATGAAAGTGGTGTCATTTCAGATGTAGTGCACATCTGCCATTCCCTCTCTCTGGTCTTGTGTTCCATGATTTTGTGTCCTTCCTGCTGTTTCTGCTGCTCTGCCCTGCTTATCATCTAAAGCTGCACTGTGCATGATTTCTGTGTACTAATGTACATGTCGAACTGCAAAGCAAGCATGTCCCTCTGCATACTCTCTACTAACCATCGGAGAGCAAGCTCTCCAACCAGCAAAGTTGGACTAACTGATGTGAGACCTCTACTTTTGTCACCTTTTTGATATCTGTTTGGTTTAAGGTAATAAGAATCATGAACACCTTACAGTTCACTGGCGTCAAATGATTACTGGCCGTTGGCATTCAACATTTTCCAACATCTATCTCTTTGCTATTGAGTCAACAATGTGCAAAGTCTAAAAGAGCTGATGTGACACAGTGTCTTTGGGCAACCGCATGCATTAAATTCTCCACCTTTGTCTGTAGTGGCTGCTTGTGTTTCATGTTTCCTTTCCTTTTTTCTTAAGTTTTCCTTTTTCTATTTCAGTTCTATCTCTTTACATTATGAGCAAACATTGATGGTTAAACTACAGTGTGATCATGGCCATTTCAGCATGTATATAGACTTAGACAGTGTGTCGTACCCCGAGATCCTCTCCATTCAGGTGTAACTTTAGTCTCTGTTCAGCACACTTTTATTCCTAGATTTGTACTGTTTTCTGTGTGTCCCGTCATTATTTCTCTTCTCAGTCAGTGGACACTGTGTTTGACTCAATGGTCAGTCATGTGACCGGCTCTGCTAGCCTTGATTGATGGTCACCAACAGCCAATTCCGCCGTCCACCGTGGGGAAATATGGAATTCATTATTTAGTTTCCCATGTGGGGTCAGAGGTTAAACTGAAACAATGATAAAATGGGGGAATCGTTTGCTTTGGACCACGGATGGGGTAAGAAAGACCTCACGCTAACATTAGCAGCTGGTTTCTCTCACCTATATCATGTGGACAGTTTTAATAGCAGTAGGCTGAAAGAAGTGCATGACCGGGTGATGGAGGACACGAATGTTAATCCTGGGTCGCAGTACCTAACCCAGGTTCACAATCTTTAAGTAAACATTTCTGAGGATGCGTACATTTGACCATATTCATCAGTGTGAGACCTCACAGCTGTTGTCAAAAGCTAAAGTATGGACATCACACTGATGGTGTTTGTGCAGTGAAGTCAAATGGCAGATGGTTCTTGTATATTGTTTTTAGAAATTACACATTGATCTATCACATAATGGAATATTATCTTATACTTGCATCTGAGGCCATTTACTGATGCAAGATTAACCAAATAATGATAATCATCCATTTTCAAAATCTCAGCTATCAAACCTAGTCTCAAATCAGCTTATGAGGCTGACCTTGTGACCTCTTGGCATTTTCCTATTTGGCCTAATTATTAGATGAAATGACGAATCTGATCTCCTTTTAAAAGCAGCCAATTCAAAAGACCTCCATTCTTTCTCCATATTGTTTGGGCAGCCGGTTAACAAGAGCCGACTGGTGCATTAATGATGATAGATTCCACAGCCAAGGCCTTTGGAAAACAATCACTCCCAGAATGCCATGCAAGATTCTGACCTCCTGACCTGTCTCAGGCCACGCAGCAAAGGAAATCTATAAGCAGATTTGGAGGCAGAAGTGACCAGTGGCCAGAGTGACTGGCCAGTAAGTGTAGGAGCCTGTTTGCTGGACAAACATGCTCAGGCATACAAACCCCACAGCTGGAGAATAATCCCATTGGAGGCCTCCTAAATATCCGGACCATGTAAAATAGAGGGGCTCTAAGATATGCAAATCTTTTTTAAACCTAATGAAGCTCAATCTCATTTCACAACAAGCTGAATTTTGTTCCAAAGAGACAGAAAAGCACAAGTTGAATCGAGTCCTTTAGTGTTTCTCTGTGGGAAACTTGTCATCTTTGAACTCTGAGGGGGTTCTGTCCTACCTTAGCAACCACTGTCACTGTGCAACTGGCCTGTTTCCTCTTTGTTCTAGTCTTTCCAATCAGGTAGAATCCTATTCACATTCACGCTACTGTACTCCATCTTATTTAGCTCATGTAGGTAGTCAGGATAGTCAAGATTTGTGTCATTTAGTCATTTCTTTCAAGCCACAGCATAAATGCCAGTTGTTCAGTGTCTTCCTGTTTCCTTTTGCAGTCAGGCTGCTTTACAGGTAAACAAGTTGTCTATCGCAATGCTAGCAGCTCTGTGAGGCTGCACAGCAGTGCTTTGGGCTAAATGCAAACGTCAGCATGATAACATACTCACAATGACAATGGTAACGTGCTGATGTTTAGCAGGTAATGATTACCTTGTTCACCATTTTGGTTTAACTGGTTTGTATGCTAACATTTGCTAATTAGCACAAAGTGCAGCTGTGGCTGATGTGAGTGTCAGTTTTGAAGGCATTTGGTCAAAGTTTAAAATTTGACCTGATCATGGTGCCACATGAGAAGTTAATTATCACCAAAGTTATTACAACTAATATTGAGGGGACTGCGATCTCACGGCAATCCATCCAATAGCTGCTAGAGATATTTCACTCAAAACGTTGAATATTAGCCTCATGGTGGCGCTAGAAGAAAAGTCAGGGGATCAGCAAAGTCATCAGGATTCCATCAACTGAGAAACATTAATGTTTGCTCAAAAGTTTATGCCCGAACATCTAGTAAATGTTACGATGCTCCACTGGAAATTTGAAAATATTGAGCCGCTAGTTGGACTAGATGAAAACTCAATGTATCATTGGGGATGAACGCGTGAGCACCATGAATGTCTGTACAAAATTTCACAGCAAACCATCCAACAACAACCAGTGGTGCATCTTTAGAGCCATGCCGCTAGTGGGGCTAAATATGCAGAGGTGTGTTCACCTTGTGTATTGTAGTATGAGGATTACAACCACATGCTAAGAACTATACACTGTATACAGTGGGTGATTGTGAGTAAAGCAAGCCTCACTGCCACACAGTATACCTAACAAAGCAGACACCCCTGACAGATCACCCATTCTGTGTGCTGCAGCTGTAATTTTCCCAAACACCTGCCTTGACTTAAGTATCAGCTGTGGTTCCTGTCGCTTTTTACACTTTACCCAAATAGGTTGGCAGTCTTTACAAGCAGGGCGATAATCCTACCTTTTATTGCTGCTAAGAAGGCTACCTCCACTGGCTTTTGCTGGAATAAGCGCCTATGCCAATGCCTCAAGGTAAGGGCCCAGTGTAATTTTTCCTTTTGTTTTAATGCCATTTGGGAATATCAGTGACAAAGTGAGCATATATTAATATTACGTATCGTATTAGAACTATTTCATATACATATTTGTATTTGTTATTCAAATTAAAATGAAGGTTTCTGAGAAGAAAAAGAATGGTTGGTAATGTGGGATAGTGCTGCGCTTTCTGGAAACAACCTTGTCTTTCACAGCAGATTGTATCCTGCTGACATGAACCACACAAACACATGAACTTTAACACAGTTATTGTGGAGGATGTTTTGGAAGGAATATGGGTGAAACAAACCTTTGTCAATAGAGGCTTTAGAGATCAAATTGTATGTTGAAATCAATCATTTTGTGGCCCGTTTGATGACGACAAGCCAATGTGTGCATGTGTCCGTGTTTCTGTAGGGTTACATATTGATTAATCTCCCGTCCTTATCTCACTAAGGGGAGGTAGCGGTGGGGGTTTCATGTGAAATCGTAAATGGGACCTTTCATAAAAGTCCATGGGTACAAACATTGTGCATCCAAGGACAAATTGTTTTCCATGAAAAACTGATAAAACGATCAGTTCATCAGTGAGCAAACTTTAGTCATTATTTGCATTCAGAAAAAAATTCCATTGAGGGCCACCTTACTGATGTCTGGGGCATTTGGCTCTTGTTCAGTCACATGGTGAGAGTTGATTTGTTTGTCTCCAGTGGCAGCAAAGTAGTTTTTTAACCTTACTGGTAGATTATTTCATAGAACCCAAGGCTGTTGCCCACTGGAACAAAAAAGGGACACAGTTGTCCACTGAGAGTAAATTACCACCACGGTTGAGGTCTCTTCCTGAAATGACATCATACCAGATAGAGAATCATGACATTCTTCAAACTGACAGAAAAGAGTTACTGTGCTGTGTGCGCAGAGGGTAACAAAACCTATTTAAACACAGCAGGGCAAGTTGAAGAACACATTCCTATTCACAGCAATGCAATGCTGGTTTGCATACAAATACTCACACCAAAAATCTACCAGTTTCCACCTTTGTGTTGTACTGGTGGCCAATGAGCAGATATACTGGAGCGATTCAGAAGAAGCGCTGTAATAGCCAGGTGTTTGGAGCACAACAAACAAAAGGTATTGTGCCTTTCCTGGATTTGAATCTGTTGGTGACTGGTTCAGCTTCTGGGAAAATCCTATTGATGTGTCATGCTCGATATGAGTATGACCAGTCACATAATTGGAGTGAGTCGTGAAAATATGATTTCATTCATCCATGTTTCATGTTTGCATAGTGAGTCACTGCAGTCTCTGTCCGTTATGATATTAGTGAGTCACGTGACAGCAGACTGTGAAGAGACAAGTTTAGGATCAGGAGAACAGACGGATTCTCTTGTTGATCTCTTTGCTGGTTCTTTGTTGTTGCCGAGTGGGGATCTATACCGTGTTGTGTCTATCAATGTCAGATAGCAGCTCGGTGTCCATTCAGTGATGGCATTCCTGCTGGGAAGGACTTAGTGATTAAAGCAGACAGGTGTTCTTAGTCCTTGGAGAAATAAAGAAAGGAAACCATCGATGGCAACATGCGGCCATCATGGAGGAACATCCATAAAATAGATCATGGCAAGGAGAAAATGGATAAGAGCTCGAGGCAAGAAAGATCCAATCCATTGAGTAGGGAATCATTGCTTCTGCTTAACTGAAGTCCACACAGTGTGGGAATGTTTTAGTATGCCTGTGGGGACTCTGGCCACTCAAACATCGTTCAAAGGCCAGTGTTATTTTCAGCACTTGTTTGGGAAAATACATACAGTATTTGTTACTTTATTCATTGTTAACATGTAGTGTATCAAAGCAACGATAAGCACATTTTAGTGCTGCAAAGTTAGAATCCACAAACTAGCGATGTACATCAATTGTTAAAGCACACAATGGACATTGTGAAATATTAAAAGCAACCGTGTTTGGATGTTAATCCATTGTTTTATTGAGCCTATGAGACCCATGTCAACACTGGCACCACCCATACAACATATATTATACAAGTATGCAACTCAAAGCGTCTCAAAATTATACCATCTTTATGTTAATGTAAAAAGAATGAGCTTATAGCCAGCCTCACAAAACTAGTGTAAAGGCAGCAGTATGATCCAACCATAGTGCTTGTTGGATGGTCAAACAGCATCTGAACCCAACCCCCAACACCTTTCAGACATCATGATGGGGGAGGGCTGCAGCCGACAATGTTCCTAACTTTCCGAAAATGACAATCTGACATTCACGCCCACTTCACCAGGTGAAGGAGGTGAGACATTAAGCAGGGTTTGAATTTCTCTTTCAAACTTTTCATTCTTTACACAACATCTTCTGGCGCCTTTCGTCTGTATGAGCGACTCTTCGTCCCGCTGTGGCCGTTCAGAACAGCTGTGAACATGTTCACCCTCCAGCGTGGTCAGTCAGCACGTCGTATGCACTAATTGTTTTCGAGCTTACCCCGCCTTAAATCTCACAAGCCGTTTTTGCATCTACTGAGACTCGATGGGGGCCGCCAGTTGGAAGCTGGATCAATCAGAAATCTTTGTAGAGAGGTTTATATCATCATGATATTAAGCTGTGCTGTGTTTTGGATTTGAAGTGAGCACCAATTCACCACTTTTCAACCTCTGATTCTTAGGACGACTTACTTAACAAGCCTGTGCAGGTCTGAAATTAATAAATATATACATTTATTTAATTACAAAGATAAACTGATGTGTTTTATTCAGAAACTTTGGTGGATAGTGGAAATGATGCACATGTTCTGCACTCAGTCCTGCTAAACTACAAAATGCAACGCAA
This sequence comes from Chelmon rostratus, assembly GCF_017976325.1. Classification (NCBI taxonomy): domain Eukaryota; kingdom Metazoa; phylum Chordata; class Actinopteri; order Chaetodontiformes; family Chaetodontidae; genus Chelmon; species Chelmon rostratus. The sequence continues at coordinate 21,007,841 of NC_055658.1, read as the reverse complement.
AATAAACATGGCAGCTTTGCATGGCTAACAACTCGTAGTAGCCGCATGCAAATAACCATAAAAGGCAGGTGCTGGACTAGTAGAAGACAGCAATGAAAACATGAAAAAAGGTCTGCACGTGTTCCCTTATGTGGCATTTAATGGCACATCCACCTGTGACTTTTCGAGCTAATGATCTTCATCAGACTGCTTTGCAAGGCTTTTGTACAGTTTAACATGAAAAAAATATTTGTGTAAAAATGAGTCAGTGTGTAGGACTATGCATCCATTGCCTTAAAGAAGAATCCTGACTTTAGCCGCCTGGCTGAAGGTGGGTAAGACTGAATGCAGGGAATAAACTGTCAGCTTTGAATTAGCGTGTTGCTATATGATTCTTGGCACTGGTGTCCCACAGGGCTCGGATTGAATCAGCGGTGTTTGTGTATAATTTCATCATATTACTGTGTGTCATCCCGACGGCAGAGCGGCGTCATCGTGGGAAAGCTAATTGGATTTGCAGGCTGAGTGTGCTGCAGCGCAGCCGCTGTGGGTCTGTCAGGGTGGTGATGACACGTCATGCCGGACTGTTGCGTGTCAGCAGTGGTGAGGAAAAGCCCCGAGCCCGCAAATATCATACAACTGCTGAATTTGTCACCCTCGCATTACACCACCGTCACCACAGCTGTATGAGCTTGATTTACATCGCTCCCCTTTCTGAGAGCATACTGTAAACCACGTCCTAAAATTCTGTCAATCTGCTCCAGCGTGATCATTTTGTTTTAGCGTGTCTCTGTAGTGTTAAAATTGACACGCCGAACAGTGGACGCATTGTATGTTTTGAGCCTATTTAAAAACTTGACACGAGATTGGACTCACCATGCGGCTGTAAATAGATGAAGTCTTTGGGGGCACTGGTCTTGGGTGAAAGCAGCTCTGGCAGAACTAAAGAGTGATTTACTGTATTCACCACTTGGCCTGCTCTTTTCACTGAGAAATAGGCTAAACTGAAAGAGGAATAAATGTTGCTGAAGTTTTCCCAAGCATTGCCTAGATTCATTATGTGCATAACTTACTTAATAGCATTCCTTCCTTGTACACTTCACGCCATGCCTACCCACCATGCACTACAAAAGCTTTATATGCTCCCGGTGCTACGGAAAGGCTCAGAGTTGGAGGGGTCAGCAGGGGTGGTGTTAGAGTTGGTAAAACATTTTTTTTTTTTTTTTTTTTAATCCTGACATTAGGACAGTTTAAATTTTCTGAGTGGTTCTGCACTCACAGTTGACAAGAACAAGTAGACCGAAAGACAAATGCTTTCGAGGGAAATTCACTCTTCACAGGACAGGGGGAACGTAGTGTTTTTAGAACATAAGCTTTTGGTGAGAAAGATTTTTGTTATAAAGAGTCCCCACAGCAAACAGAGCTGATTAATTCAGCCCTCCAACCCCCACCCCTGAAAATGATTCCCCCCACAGCACAGGAGCACTTGGGCATGTTTAGCGCAAATGTAATTACGGCCTCGGTAAGCAGCCAGCTTTTTAAAGAACCCCTTCTCCTCCTCTCTCTCTTCAATACCTGATGATGTCATGGCCCTTTGTGGGGTCGCAGAAACTCCTCAAATCAACTGCCACTCATGACCTTTTCTTTCAATTTTTTTTCCTCTCCCCCTTTGCCCAATTCTTTCTTCCTCTTTTTCTTTCTGTGGTTCATAACTGAGGTTCCCTTTATGGGTTGATCAAGCAGCCCCCTCCCATTGGCTCGCTCTGCTTTTGGAGCCACTTTATGAGAAATGCATGCCCCTGTTTAAATGTATTGATAGTCCTCATAGACGTCCCAGTCCTTTGTCCTCCTGGCCTTCTGAAGTCTAAAAAGTTCCAGAACATGGAAAAAGGCCTCGGCGTACGCCATTGTGCTGACAATCCCACCTCTAAACATATTTGACTACAGACATATTGCAACGTGAGAGACCAGAGCAATGCTGCTTGGAGAATTTCACCCATTTTATTGCCATTCACAGTCGCAGAAAGGAATGTAATCTGGCAAACAAATGTTGTGACAGACAGCTTGTCTGGAGGATTTTATGGCCCGTCTGTGCTGTTGGTACGTGGTTACTCCAGCCTACTCAACAGTCAGCGCTGCGTGGAAAGGTGCATTTACTTTTGTTGTGCACATTTTTTTAAATTATTCTTTTGCTCCATGTAGCTCTTCAGGGTTTGTGAATCAAATTAAAGATCTGGCAGCACACATTAATGGCTCAGTTGTAATCCCAAACTCACACTCAGCATACTACATGATTGACTAATTACTGGAAATGTGTTTGTCCATTGTCAACAAGAACCCTCCAGATGTGTCCTTTTGAAGGATTTATTCACCTCACATGATGAGACATAAGGTTAAAGATCCAGGTGAAATACAGCAATTTCCCATGTTGCATGGCCTCTATTCTATATCTATATTGTCTTGATTTCTTATTTCTTGTCTGAACTGTCGCAGTTGTAACCGCCTCCTGAGCTCAGTGTCCCTTAACTAAGATTTGAGACATTATTGGAACCAGTGTGGATTTGCTTTCAGTGTATTGATGAATGGCACGAAATATACCCATTGGTTTATTCAAAGCCAAACCATTTCAATAGAATGAATAGCAAAGAAAACAGCCATACAATGGGCTGGTCTTGTTGCAAATCCCAATGTCAGGAGAGAATGAATGACAAAGGCGTGTGCTGTTGAATCTGAGAAAAATGTAAAATGTGGAAATTACTTGAAAATGATGTGATTGATTCCACATTGCTTAAAAAAAACAAACAGAAGTGAAAACATCAGTTTTGGGATTGCCATAATATAACCGGGCTCAGCTGGTGTGAGGGTCACAGAGAACTCTTATAGTTTGCAAAGATAATGAAAAGAGAACAATACAAAGGCTTTGCCATTTGTTTATGTCTCCCTTTCATATTTTTTTTCTCACTACATGATTTCTCACACAGCCTTTCTGTTGTATGGTTGCTATGCAGCACTGACATCACCCCTTTCTCTTTTTGCCTTGTTTCTCTTGTCATGCAGACGTCTTGGACAACACAAAATGAATGAGTCAGGGCAGAAGCAGTGAAAATACATGAAGGTTTTCTCTCCCAGTGGGGACTTTTCAGTGGCATACACACAGTTTATGTCTAATTATGGTTGTCAGTGTGGGAGAGAAATAGGGGAGGCATTCATTTGTCCTTTGGCCTGATTTTCTATCTCCTCTGTGCTTCTCTCTTCATCTCTCCCCGTCCAAGTGATTACAGCACACTTAAATGCCTAATTGGCTTTACTCCTTATTAGCAATACAATTATACGGGCCTTGGGATTCTCATGTGTGCAGCCATCTGTAGTGAAGAGACACCATTCAGATCTATCCATAATTCAAACCATAGTTATTCTTCCACTGTCGAGCCCGGCCCTTTGTGAGTGTTGTATGCTTCTTATCCTGGCTCGCACGCCCCTCTCTCTGTTGTCTTTTGATCATTACCTCACCTTTGTCCTGGATTAATAGAAACCTTACAGATAACACAAACCATTAGAATTCAAGCTGTTTTTTTTTTTTTTTTTACGAGGATAAAAAGAAGAAATCATGCGTTTAATTTGTCACAGACTTGTTGCATCACATCATATGTACTCTAGCTTAACTACCATTTTTTAGCTTGCGGTAAGGTAACTGCAACAATAAGTCTACAATGATGAATAGAATGGGAGCACAATTTGGTACCACTTTGTATGCTAGTAAGTAGTTGCTTATTAGCGTGCATGTTAGAAGCATATTAACTCTTTATTAGTCATTATAAAGCACTTATTAATGCATTATTCTGGGGAGTTATCAAGAGTTAGGGTCAGGTTATTAAGATTGTAATTCATGTACAACAACTTCCTGACTTATTATCAATAAGCATTAATTAGGAGGTTATTGAGGGAAAGCGCTCATTTAATAGCCTAGTAGTTGTAGAATATGGTAATGCAGGGTAAGGCATCATTAAGTAATGAATTAGTATAAGCAATATACAGCCAATATATGCATGCTAATGAGCAGCTAGTTAATGGTGAATATGTGTACCAGTGTTGTGCCCACAGGTTTTCTTGTGTTGATGTAGACACGTACTAAAAGCTTTAAAAACACTAAAAGCTACATTCACCAATAACAGGCCCTCACTGACTTCTGTTTTTATAATCAAATTATGACTTTTTCTGTTATGCCGGTGCTGTAACAGAATATTTAGCAAAATAAATACAAAATAAGTACAACAAATAAAGACTAAAAAGTATTATCTCAGTGACAATAACTTCCGTCCCTCCTACAAGGAAGTGCAGCTGTCACCTTGACAGTAGGAAGTTCATGGGCTGTGAGGGAGCTCACTGAACTTTGGCAAATGTGATGGATGGATTAACTCAGCCAGGTATATTAGAGCACACCCTCGCAGAGCTTCATTATCTGTGGTCGTATCTACGCACCGAGGAACCCGTCTGTCTGCCTGGGGTCTTCCTCCGCTGTAATAAGACAGCTCTGATAGTATCTAATGACAAGGCAGACACCCCGGTTCCTGATGCCATTATCAAAAGTGGCCTCATCAATCAGGCGGCAGTGTGACAGCGGATGTGTGTGTGATGACAGGAAAGATCGGTGATGAGAGGCTGGAGTGGAGGAGAAGGGTGGGATGATGGGTGGACTCAGGGGTGTTGGGAGTGCAGGCAGGAAGAGGCGGGGAGTACGTGGCTGTAATGAGGCGGCCCACCTTTTACTCCTGACGACCCGGTAAGAGGTGGTCTCATTGGGGGGCGTGGCAGAGAGCAGGAGAGCAACCCCATCAGTCAGTGTACATGGTCTGATAAATGGCTCCTCATCTTACATTCACAGAGGCTCATTCAATGTGCTCACTTTATTTATCAGGTTATATCATCTATACAAAGCTGTGGTTAGAAATAGTTCTGCTTTGTCATCTTCTCAACTTAACCAACTGTCATGTCATAACAATTAAGTATTGCCATTTTTACACAACAGGTGTCATTTTGTTTTATGAAATCAAAGCAGCGTTGTGAAACAGGAATTAGCTAATTGTGCATGCATGAATTGTCAGATTGAATGGCGTAACTCCATAATCCTGTATTCTTTCAGTTTAAGGGCATATTGCATCCTAACTCAAAGGCACACTTGTGTTGCTCAAGCACAGGAAATTTCCAACATGCTGAATGAACTCTCAAGCACTGTGGAGGACGGGGCCGAGTTTACGCTCACGCGGATTAACATGTTTGGAAATTCTAACTCTCTCCATCTGACATCTTTGTGTGAGAAGAAAAGCAGAGAAACCTTTGACAACGACATTTTTCACATGATCAGGACCGGATGAAAAAGTGCCTTTGAAAGGCAGTGAAGCCCAGGAAAATTGTTTGTTGACCACACAACAACCATCGTATTGCGGCTGTCAGGCCTGCGTGGCATGAGGAATTCCTTTGGGAAACAGATTAATAGTTCATTTTCATGGCAGTTGCGCTGAGAATGGGAGAGAGAGAAAGGAAATAGAGAGGGAGAGATGTGTGAGGAAAAAAAAAAAAAAATGGCTTTTTTGAAAGGGGCTTCTTTTTGGGATTATTTATGAACTTTTATTCCTGCTGTAATAAATAATAAAAGAATATTCATGCTCATTGTACAGCCAAATGCAAATGCTTTGATTTCAGATAAACACTGGTCTGCATTTCCACAGGGGTTGCTTCGAATGGACGTTTTGTTTTTCCAACGTGACGACAATGTCATCCGGAATGCTTTCTCAGCGACAAAGAAGCTAAGGTCTGCCGCCCCATCCTTGCCTTCCCATAATCTCCTATTTTATTTTATCAGGGAATTGCTGCAGAAACAATGGTCTTCCTTTTCAAAAATGTTTTGCATAGCTTTGCTGCATATATCTGAATTAGCATGGAAATAAAAACATGTTTATGCCAGCACCAAAAAGAGCCATGAGAATTTGGAAGTAGTAGGTTCATTGTTTTTCTCTAAATTTGTCAACCTGTGGAAAAAAAGAGACAACAACTTTTTTTTTTTTTTTTTTTTTTGGTGCAATCTAGCTGCAATAAAAATACACGCTTATTAATTACAAGCACACAGGAAAAAAACAGTGGTAAAGGACGCTGGAGAATTTGAATCATCTGCTAATAGATAGAACTTTTGCATTAACTTTATTGAAAGTATTAAATGAGGCATGAGATCATGCTTTTTCTTACATCTGAAGAAGACGTGCAGCATGTAGGAATAGCACCAAATAATTTGCTGATAATCTGTGTGCTTGTGAGAGGGAAGAGGCAGCACATTCTTTTACAGGTTGTATTCATTTGCAGCTGGAACATTAGTCCTTATTTGTTGCCTGTGTCACACTTTATAGCCTTGGGAACACGCTCAACGAACACTAACAAATCACTTTCCCAGGCCACCGCAGGTACGGTAAGTAGCACAAACTTTTGTCTTTTCCCAAAGTTTTTATCCCAGTAATTGTTCTAAGTGCAGGTATCAATCAGAGCCCTTGCCATTTACAGTACATTATCTCCTACATTAGCTCTGTTGAATTATGTGTGAGTGCAGGTGGAGACACTGTAAACACTCGCTCTGCGAGAGTGTATGCATGGTTGTGCTGAGGAGTCGGGTGTGCATGCATGTGCATACACCTTGTCTGCTCGTATCTGTGCACGGCCATAGCTTTAAAGCCAGACAGGGGTTTGCTCCTCAATAGATCAAGGCCTCACTAATGGCATATGATGCTGCAGCGGCCTCAAAATGAGCCGTGTAAAAGAGTGACATTATCGATTGTGCCCGGCCAGTCGTGTGGCCTCCAAACACCTGTGATTTTAACGGCACGCTTACTTTTTCATGGTTGTGGGAATAAATCACGACGTAGCTGTGCTGTGCTGGATCAGGGGGGCCCAGCAGTGTGGCAGAGCGCTCCATCACTTTTTATATTGTGTTAATAATGTCAGATGTATGTGGGGGAGAGAGGGCCCTGCGTGCATTCATCACAGGCTCGGAGGTATACGGGGAGAGGACCGGACAGGGTGTCGGGCCGGGAGACAGACGCCTCCATTGAGCTTTCTGTCATTCCTCCACAGACTCAGACAGAGACTGTGGAGGATCTATATAATCTCCGTGCGACACAGCATACAATCTGTCTGCTCCGCTGCTCTCAATAGCACTAAATTTGAGCCCGGCAAACATTCGTCAAGACATATGCTTTTATTCTTGCCATCAGAGAGGTTAATGGGATTAATTCACAATTTCAATCACTCTGAAATGTAGCCATAAATAATTCATAGTCTCAATGGAAAGCAAGACTTTTGTTCATTAATTCTTTGAAATTATTTTCCCTCCGTTTCTGTTTGATAAATGATGTGCACAAGAGAAAACATTATTGAAGTGCGCAGAAAAAAATTCAACTGCTGTCATTTTGGCGAATGGAGGGCTGCCGGTAAGAGCGTCACTCCTGCTCCCCTCACTGTTTAATGCTCTGTTGAAGAAGACCAATGGGCAGATCATCTTAGGAGACACCTTCTGCCAGAGCTATTCCAGCACACCTTCCAGGAACTGCACTTAATCTTGTCAGCGTTACCAAGAAGAATTTGCTCGTGTTGATATGTCCTCTGACTTTGGTTAAAAAAAAATCAAAACAATTTTTAACAATACGCAATTTTACATGTGAGATATGTTTTTTTTATTATTATTATATTATTGTTCTCAGGCACCTGCAAAAATGCATATTTGTTTCAACTATTCTTCTCCCTTCTCTATGCTAGTAAAAAGACCCTTAATCTATCCCAGCCTTTCCACTCCTCAATGAAGGCTGTCTTCAAAAACAACATGACAATGTAAATCATCGTAGGTGAACAACAGGTAGCAAGCGAGCAGCACTATGCAATTATTACAACCTCTTGGAGCGATAACATGTAATCCGCAAGCACCCATCCCTGCAGGTACTTAAAGACTCTGACCCCTTGCACTCCCTTGCAATGTGGTTAATGCAGATTACAATGGTCTGACTACTGAAAGCCCTCCTCACAGCTGCTCCCACCTCTCTCAGTCTATACGGCTGTAATTTAGCAGGCTGGGACGCTGGCTTCCCCCCTGCAAGCTTTGAAGCAAAGTCAATAGAAATTGGACAGAAACTTTGTTAGGAAGAAATAAAAATAATAATTAAGAAAAAAAAAAACAGCTCTTTAGAGCCCTGTGTATCGGGGTGAGATGGAGCGGACAGGAGTGAGACTGCACTGAGAGGAATCAAACGGGCAGCTCACTTTGTCAGACAGGAGTTGGCACCTTCACGCTTCCGTCTCACTCGCTGCCAGTGGCCTCATTTGTGTTTAAGCAGGATCAACTTCCATAACAACATGGAAGTTAACCACATGGCATGTCACAGTTTATGACTGAACTCAAATGGTTTTGCAGTTCTTTAAACCTTGAATCAGAGTTCCATTGATGCAAAGCATGGCAGTTACTTTTCATCCGTAAAACTCACTTTTTGGTACCTTTCTAGTGTTAGTAAAGAGGCAGAATAGCAGCAAAAGGTTATTTTGGACAGTTTCCAAGCCACAGGATTTATTATGCCTTGTCAGTGAATTGCTCTCTGTATTGAATATATTCGCTCTAAACTAATTGACCAGTATGGTGAGAGGCGCTGAATTAGGCAAATGGGCCCAGGATGTGAAGTTGGACTTGATTTATTACTTTGAATGCAACTCAAATCAATGGCTCAGCTCCCCAAAACCATTGCATTTCCCAGCTGAAATCATTGTTATGCTTAAGAAAAGAGAGATTATGCGGGCTTAATGAGTTTCAGTGGTTGAATGTGTTTGCGCGCCATTCAGGGGCGAAATCATATTTAATGGCTGACACTCAGTTCATGGCAGGTCCTCCTTTTTCTCAGTGGCAGGTCACCTTCGTCACCGGGAAGGCCCTTTCAGAGGGGAGGGCCAAAGATAGGGTCCTACATTCATGAAAAGAGGAGCACAAACGCTGCGCATGAGAAATGAAATGGGAGAAAAGCAGCTGATTTGCACACAGCACTGCAGCTCAGCTTAGGGTTGGCTATAGGCCTCAGCCTGCTGACCTCACTGTGCCAGACTGGGACCTCCCTTGCTTTTGGGAGACCCTTTGTTTCTCCTGCTCAAGAAGAACACTAATTTCATTTCAGTCTCGACAGACCAGTTGCCTTGGCTTCTAGGTGAAAAATGTCGCAGGTCGCTAATAAATTAAGATGTTCTCTTTCTTCTGTCGCAGAGCTGTTTAGCCCAATGTCCCAGACTAAGCCTACAGTTATATTTTCACAACTGAAATCGCATTCATTTGCAAATCGACCCCTTACAATTAATTCCCCGAGACTGAAATTCTAAGAGGCTGATACAGAAAGTAATGGGCAGCTATAATTTGGCTTTGGCCTGACTGCATTGCCCTAAATTCTTGTTTTCACTAAGGTTCTGTCTCGCCAAAGTGACCCAAACAAAGTGTAAAATACCAGGATTGATGTCTGGGACTTAAAATGACTTGAAATACATAGGATTTACTGGGTTAGTGAGAACTTCAGAACAGTTAGGTTTGGTTGTTGTTGCACAAATACATACATTTCCATACACTAATCAATGCAACTGCTGTATTTTGACCCATCGTCAATACTAATATGCTCTTAGTCGGAACAGTGCATTACCACGACCAGTTATGAGATTAACAGTCATTGGTGTACGAATGAAAAAAGGCCACCCCAGCTTATTCCACTTTAATAAGCAGTGAATCCACTTTATTGATTATTCACTGCTAATATGCAGTAGCTAAAATCAATAAGCAGCCCAGCTCTCATTTCAATATAAATCCAATTATTGCTATTGCTAAAGATGAAGAAATTAGTGAGGAAATTGATTCCCATGGAATTTTCATTTTCCTATACATAATGATCTTAACAGTAGTCTTTGTTTAAGTATATTTATAAGTATATATATAACATATAGGGAGTAAGTAAAGTCTTATTTTTGTAGCAGTTCAATTTAATTTTATTTGTTTACATGTGGTGCATGACATTAGCTGATTTAGTCAAATGTGACTCTGAATAAACTGTATTTGCTTTAATGACTTCTAATGGAGTCACTGGAGGGGTGCTCTGAATCTAACAGACTCACATAAAGCGAGCAGAAATATGCTTCTACATTCCTCAGTAGAATTCTATGAAATCCCCCCTTAAGTCTCTCTAATCACCTGGTTACACATAAGGCTGTTTGGTTTTTCAAATCATCTCTAGTTGGAGGGAGAATTGAGGGAGACAGAGAGAGACATCATTACTCTGTAATAAAGCATCCATATGGTGTAAATGTTGAGCTGGTGCAAATCCCTGCAGCTTAGCTGCAGAGCACCCTGGCAGGGAATGTCAGGAGCAAATGCATCTGACTGCTGAAGCATATGTTTCCTTTTCTGCCGTTTATATTTCTGGGTTGATGGCATGAATGGAAGATGAAAGGTGCAGTGGTTGGTGGTAGGACTATATAGAAAGACCATAACCCTGTGCTTTATGTGAGCACTAATTTGATAATGCGTGTAAATGTTCCATCAGTATTGAGATAAAAAGCAGTGACTGCTGTACATCCGTGGTGGCAAAGTAATCATTTTCAGTATTGGAAGCAGTACTGGCAGAATGAGGAGTAGTCATGGGTGTCGTGAAACCATTTTATTTATTTTCTATTTTCAAGTGGGTGCAGTTTAACAGCTTCATGCCAGTAATATCTCCTTTTTCCTCAACTCAGAACTTACTTGCATGCTAAGTATCAGCAAATGGGATCTAAGGTCTGGGCCCATTCTGAACGTATCCTAAGTAAAATCAACCCACTTCCCAGCAGTGTGAAAGGGAAGGCAGGGGTTTAAACCTCTCTCTCCAGCTGTCCCTTTTCCATTCTTTCAAACTACTTCTGTCACTTTTTGTTTTGTACAACATCATCAGCGATGCCTTCAGCTGTCTGAAAGTGTTCGTCCTTTTTCCCATTTGTAGGTTAGGTTGAAACAAGGGTTCCAATGCAAAATGTCTCTCTAGACTTTGTGTCTTGATGGTGTAATAGTAGCATGTACTGTATATCGGTGGATGAGGGGTTGAGAACATATTATTAATGATGTCTGTCTTAATTGTAAAGTAATAAGCACCTGTTTTGAGGGTTGGGACGTCCATACAGAGCTGGATGGGTGGGTGGAACAACATACGTTCTTTACCACTTACCTTATTTATCCTGCTCACACACACAGCTCACAAACACACACACTCAGAGTTTACACAGATATAACCCTGGCAGCCTGTCCTTAATCCTATAGTCTGTGCATGTGTGAGTGTGTGTGTGTGTGTGCAATGTACAGTCAGGTCTTCTGCTAATAATACCTTTCCCTAGAAAGTCCATCACTCAGAGCGACTGAGTGTATGATCACAGCCCTGAGCAGCTTCCTGTGAACTCATCGATTGAATATTCATTTGAAAATCTTAAAAAGTCATATTGATATTTCAGCAGTGCAGTTTAGTAGCTCGTAGAAAGGCTTTAAAAGTGTTAAAAAGGCATGAGATCCTCTCTAAACTTCATCTGAAACTGACCTGTTTTTGACCCCAAATTAACAATGTCTAATACAGCATTATGCATTCAACTCGTCTGAGAGTCTGTTAAGCCCAGAGACTGAGTAAAAAATAAATAAATAAATAAAGAGGAAAACAGGAATGCTGTACTTTCTCCCCATCCCCCAGTCTGAAGTCTTGTACTTTGCCAAACCCTTTTAAAGTAGACAGTAGTCACCCTGGTCCTGAAGGCTCTGCCCCTAATTACAGAGCTGCTGTAATTACAGAACCTGGATGGAGAGAGAAAGAGAGGAAAACCTAAATCCAGCCGTTGTAAATTTAGATGACTGCCTTCTGATGATACCTGCTTTTTTAGCATTGAGAGGTGCAAATAATCCCATCAAACTGAACAATGGCTACACACCTGCCTCCTACACTTCTTTCCAATTACATGCAGCTAAACATCAGGTCTGCTCGCCTGCCCTCGCTCGACGTTGACCTTACATTATCTGCACACTTAAGGCACTTCAAATTATGAGGTTCCGTAACTACTCTGCTCCGAATGAGAAGCGCTAAGATAGACCTGCAAAATTCAGCAATGGATGCTCGAATCCTAGTACAAGACGATATTTGCGTAATAAACCCTGATACGATATTTTTAACACACTAACAGTATTAATCTCCTCTGGCTGCATCATAAGAGCTCCAAAATTCACTGTTACTTGCAGGAAAAGTTGTGTGTTGCACAGAATTTATTTGATTAATCTGGCTTTTGTAATAAAGGTGTATTTGAAAGAAATGAGCAACTGTCACTTTTCAGACTGTTGTGTAACAGGTGCAAGCGAAAGCCGCAGTTGGAAACACACTTTTGCACTTTGAGCAACAGTAACAAGCTGCGTGTGCATGTTGTTATAAACGATGTTTTCCTCTCAAAGAGCTTTGTGCAGGTTGTTAAGACTCGAATCGGTTTGCAAATATCAGCACAGCTCGACTTGTTTGTTCTAATCTTAAAATGAAGTAACAGGCTAAAACCTCAAACAAGCCATCAAATGTGAAACACCAAGTGGCCGTGTCTGATTTATCATCCATAAAGTCCCTGTGTTATATTATTCATAAGTTGGTTATTTGCATCTCAGCTAGGAGAGTTAGCGTTAATGAGTTGACCTCAGAGGTCAAAGGTTAAGCTCTCTTCCAGTTGAGTTGTCAGCACAGCGGGGCCATTGTGTTTAGGAAGGCAGTTGGAGACAGAGTTGAGTGTGTGTGTGTCTCTCTCTCTCTCTGTGTGTGTTTTTGTCTGTGTGTCACAGAAAAAGAGAGTTTGTTGATGCGCATGTGCTTATATGCATGTAAGTGTGTATGCGTGTGTGTGTGTGTGCGCGCTGAGGTACGGGTCACCAGGACTTAATGTGCCACTTCTAAAGATCCCTGAAGCCAGTGTGGCAGCATCCACCCGGTCAAGTGTTTCTCAGATCTCCCACCACACCCACATCATTCAAAACCAAGTCTATTACACCTCAGTAGCTTCTTCTTTGGTCAGGAATGTTCAGGATAAAACATTCATGCATTTGATTTTAATGCATTTGCCTTTACACCTCCATCAAATAATATATAAACATCCATTAAGCATTTGTTTCTATGTTGAATGTGCTATTTCATGCAGGTGTGTGCTCCATTTGGAGCTAATCTGGCTCAAACTTTGAGTAGCTTAGTCAGATGTAAAAGTGAAATTGGTTGTTGAGATATGCCAGCTGACCTGAGACTCAAATGCTCGCCCCCGCTCACACACAGAGATGCACGCACATACGGGTTTACAGATGACTTCTTCCACATAATGACCAGAAATAACTCATTTGTAATTCAACCGTTTTCATCTTAACTTCCCGTCAGCACCGAGACGGCCATAAAACCTCTAAACAAGTTGTCATCCTGCCCCCCTGTGTGTGAGTCGTCTGGTTAGAAGCTTCTCCTCAAAGGCCACAACATTATTATTATGTTGAGACAGCAATCATCTCGTACCCTGGGGTGTACCGTAGCTTGCCATCTTGTTGTTGTTTTATCTCCAGAAGACTCAATCAGAGTCTGCGTCCTTTTTAGGTCATAGTAGAAATAAAAAAAACTTTATTGTAAATAGGGTGCATGAGTTTGTTTTAAAATGGCAATTCTAATCATTTCCTGTGATGCCAGTGACATTCAGCTGCCTCCAGCAGCTGCCCTAAAGCATCTAGTTTAATGTGTGGTCATATTGTCGGCTGTGGGTCTTATTTATAGCATGTTGGGGGTTTTTTTTGTTTATTTATATTCATATTCTGCTGGCAGTTACTCCGTTATTTCGGTTTCCTCAAATCATCAGTCCTTGTTTTTTTCCTTCTTTTTTTAAATGAAACTGTAATCTTTTTTCTTTAAAAAAAAAAAACAAAAAAACAAAACTATGTCCAAGTGAAGCCATTTTCATGCCTACAGGCCTGTGTGCAGCACCCTGTCCCTCTGATCCATTACCCACCCGACCCGCTTAGAGTTTCGCTCTGGTTTTATTGAATGCTCTTTTACGCCTCTGCGTTTGAAGTGAGCGCCGCTCGGCTGCCATTTCCTGCTCTGAGCGCTTGGCGCTCACGACGTGTGTAATTAAGCACTGTGCTGAGCATCCCATAGAGTGGCCGGCCACGCTACTGATGTTTAATACCCACAACCAGACACAACGCCTCATTGACAGTGCTATGGTTCACTGGCTGTACAATTACCCTGCAGGATATACTTCGCATCACCTTCACAGGTACAAAGTGCATCTGCCCACTTTTCTTCATGTCAATGTTGCCTCAGTTTATTCATCAAAGGCTGCTGCAGAGGCACATTTGACCATAGAGGACAAGTGGACTCTGTTGTGTTGTCAACTATTATGCTATCTGACAAAAAAGCGCTGCAAAGTTCAGTGTTCTAATTATCTTTTTCAAAGTGAATGCATGTGTGTGTGTGTGTATCTATGGATGCATGTGTGTGCATTTTATAGGTGCTGAAGGTTAAAGCATTTAGGCTGTGCAGATCCCATTGAACACAGATGTGTTAGATGTGCTTGCACCCCTGCGATACCTTCTCCATTTCACAACAGAGAGGATGTTGATAGGCGGAACACAGTTAATATTGAGGGCAATTGTTACACAATCTGCCCTCTTACAAAAGAAAAAGTTTAAAAAAAGGAAAATAAAACTTGACTGGGTAACCTGTCTCTTCCTTTCCCTGGTTGAGATTAATGAAAGAGTTGATGGGCTCTCTGGCGCATTAATTTCATAGCTCTATGAATTTACTGCCGAGGCCTCAGGCTGAAAGAGACTTTTCAAACAAAGGTCAAAGTAGAGGACTTAAGTAGGTCTGGGTTGTGTGTCACAGCTGGAAATAAGGTCCTGGGACTTTTAGTACTTTATGGGCCCGTTGTGGGGCTGATAATGTGCATTGTGGGAGAATATTCCACTGAGGAAGAGGTTAAAGACGAAGGGAGAAGTTAAGGGGCTTGGCCTTCATGTAAAGGGCTTTAATGATGGAGCTAATTATTGCAACAACATTAGAGACATTACAGACAGGAGACACACTGTATCATCAAAGTAGAGAAGTAATCACACTGGACTGGAGCATATGTTACTGGGAAAAGTCTGTAGTATCACATAAACATATCAAGTGTATATGTTTGCTTTTTGTCGCACCCAAAAACCTATAAACTCAGCCACATTCGTACAAACAAGGCCATAGTGTTTCATAGGTTTAACAGTGTATTGTTTCTGTGTCAGCCAGAAGCCAGTGTGTGTAACTGTTTCTGTCATGGCTGACAATTTGATAGTTTTTCACACTTCGGTTTGCCAAGGCTTCCCATTTTTCTCCACTCCCCATTTCCGCACTAAAGCCAACTGAGGTTTACAAATATTGAGCCTTAATCCTTGGGCCTCAGACAGCAGGGCCTGCTGTGTGGTGCTCAACAAATGACTGAGTGTTCATGAGTGAAATTAGTTAAGGGAGACCTCTGTTTCCTCTCTATGTTGATATAGGGGCAAATAAAAAGCAGCCCCAGTTTTGTGAGTACCCCAGTGAGTTGAACGGCCACTGATATAGAGCTAATGGCCCAATGTATTTTCAGAACAGGTTTTACATTTCTTTTATATACTTCATAAGACTCTGTTGTGATTGAATGGCTGCCGTGTTTCAATCCCTGGCCTGAGTAGAAAAAACCTGTGCGGGAATAATAGAAGACAAAAACTCTCTCCTTACTAACTATGACCCTTTGAGCAAGGCACACCTAATTTGCTTGAGTGGAGCTGCTAGCTGTGGGCTCTGATCATACTGAAGGCCTCTCAGTAATGTTGAGGATTCACTCATTTTATTTCTTTGACAATAACTCCTGTCTCAGATTTCCAAACCCTTCATTAATAACTTTGTTAACAGAACATAATCCGCTGATTTAAATTGTACCCGTTAGATGAGCTTTCAAACACAGATGCACATATCTTGCACATTAATACACACCACCACCTTTGCACAGGGCTTCAGCAGATGTTCGTAGGATACCCGGTTCCTCTCTAACACTCCCCCATGTGAGACCATCTGTGGATTTTTCTTTTTTCCTTTTTTTTTTTTGTTATTTGTTTCATTTCAGGCATGGGATTCACGGCAAGGTTGCACACAGGAGGGGGGTTATGATGTTTTTCGTCTTCTGATACTGTATGTCCCGAACAATGTGTGCTCCAAAAAAATAAATATTAATCTATGTGCAGACTTTGTTCCCAGCCAGGCGCTCTGTGTATATGTGTCTGTGTGTTCTGGTGCGCGGTGTGTTTCTGTTTCTGGATCAGGCCCAGCTCCAGCCCCATTATCTCTCTGTGTCTTTGTATGTGCTGATTTATTTCAACAGTTCTCTTTTGGCCAAGCGCTGGGTGCCTCCTCTTTGTCAGCTCCTGTGTGAACGCAGAAGCCTTTGACCACCTTTGACAGTGTGAATATTTTAGCTCCTTTTAATATGCAGCCTGAACTTTTATGTAAAGATGAGGAGTGGGGGGAGGGGGGGGGAGGGGTGTGATGGGAGGGAAGAGAGGGGGAGGGTTTGGAGATGAGGGGGTTCGGGGTGTTGTGAGTAAATGTTCCTGGAATTTGACATTGATGGTATCAAGCAGTAGAGTGACAAAAAAAACGACTGAAAAAAATTGACTCGCCTTGAAATCTGACAGAATTCACAATGAGGGAAAACTTTCTCTCTTTCATGTTTTTTCTTAGTGTTTATAACGAATTCCTCCAGTGGCACACACAGGCCTGTTGACGGTACATTCTCTTCTCTGGCCACAATAACACAGAGCTTCCCAGAGCTAGCAGGTGCTCTGGCTACCCTGATGCCAAATGCTCAGGGTGTTAATTTTGTTAATGTTCTGATACTGAATTTTCACAAAGTTGCAATTGACATGGGACCTAAAATATTATTGTAATGTGGTCTTGGTTAGTCTCCAGAATTGTTTCCGCAGAGCCTCAACTGGCAAAAGAAGATAGAGCTCACAGAACTTTATTGAAATATTAAATCAATGATAAATCTTTGGTGTGCAACTCACATCATTCAAAGTATTGAATTCAAATTTATTCAGTGTGTTATTGGACATGGTAATAACTTCCCTGAATCGTAGGTTTGTTTATTCTCATGCTCATTATTCAAATAAATTAAAAAAAAGCAAGATCTCGATGGTGTTTTTTCAGAACTTTGACCTCCCAAATACACATACATGACACCCTTCAGTGAGGGACCAAAGTTCAGCATTTGGGTCTTTTGATTTCCAGGAAGCAGCCGTTGGAGAGCTGGTCCAGCCTGTCGCTGAGCGGCTGTTTGGGGCCAACAGCAGCACTCATCTCCTCAGTTATTATTCTGACAGTGTTTGCTCAGCCTTGCTGACATATGTTTCACAACTTGAGACGGTTCTGTTTTAATCTGCCCAACACTTTAAGATGTGGACACAGTCACTGGTTGGATTTATTAATCCAGCTGGTGTTTTTTGATGATACCCTCCCCCCCTCCCCTCCTCCCTCATTGTCCTCTTCATGTCTTTCCTTCCCCTCCCCAGCCCTTCTGTGGCTACTGTTTACTGTAGCATGAAACCTGTGGACGCTCTTAACCACAGTCTCAGGCGGTAGAAATCAAAACCTCGTCCGTGGTGTTGTTTGCACGGCGCCTGATGCAGCGACCTGCAGGTGACCAGCTCAGTGTAGGTGTTCGAATGTTGCAAGAGGACTGATGTCATTCATCACAAACATGACAAAGATCGGACAGATTTGTTTTAACTTGACTTTAACTCACTTGTGTTTTAACAAGCTTGTCCATTTCAGTCTGGAAGCACTTTGGCCCGGTTATGCAAACTTGAACTGGTGTGACTGTTTGGCAGACTTGTTGGCCTGTCAGTCCACTACGAGAATGACTACGGCCCGAACAGGACAAACAATAACACAGACAGAAACAGTGGACATTATAAAGAGACAGACAGAAGACCTCTCCAACCAGACAAGATGGACATGGGAGGGAGTGGGGAGCAGATTTGTATGAAAGCGGAGGGGTGGGTGGGTGTTGGGGGGGTTGTGTCATGGCAGGGGTAGGCCAATGGAGCGGAGAGGCCCTCATGCCCCCGCTGATCACAACAGGGGATTAATTATGTCAGCATAATAAGTACAAATGGTGATCTGAACGTGGAATTAGCCCCCTGAGCAGAGGCTGCTGCAGCGCGCAATGGAGAGGAAGAGTGGGTGGTAATGGAGGGGGGGATTGTCCCAATTTGTCCAAGTCTGTCTGTGCAGGCACAGGGGTGGAACCTCGGGTGGGGTAGCTTGTTGTCTGTCGGGCTGGCAGGCCGACTGGCTGGCAGGCTGGCTGAAATGACTGTCTGGGTGGGTGGTGGGGTGGCCTGGTCTGTCATTTCTGTTATGATTTGCATGGATGTCAGTCTCAGTGGCAGCAGGACAAGGCTCTAGCTGAGCTGGAGGCGCTCTGCCGTTCAAAGTCCCATTCATCTCCAGGCATCCTCCATCCCAGCCGGTGTCCAGTTCGCAGCCTGGGACTCAGCGGCTGTGTCCGCCGAGGCATTTTTCCCCGCTGAAACCGCCAGGCGCTGCTATGAAAACGCCCTGCCGGGAGTACATGAGAGCGCTTTGGAGGCGCAACATTTCTTCAGCGGAGGGGCCTCGGTAGATAACTGAACTGAAGTTTGAGGGAGTTCGCTTCAACGTGTACTTTCGTATATGCTGGCTACAGTTCGAAGTGTTGCCCTATTTGTCCCACCCCTCCTCCACCAGGATTGGACGGCTCGGTTATAAGCCCCAGCGACAAGTGCAGCGTTTTACCCAAAGTTGAACATTGTTTTACTCTCTGCAACTAGAAAAAAAAAAAAAAACACCAAACGCTGAGTGCAGAATGTATACTCAGTGCTGGTGTTTGTAGTGTCCTGTAAATACGCAGCACTCGCGTTAAAAACAGTTCAGAAAATACGCTGGCCTAAGAAAAAACACAGGCTCTGTCTGCTTTGGTTGGTTTTTATAGTTACAACTGCAAAAAGTCACCATGCACTCTGATGTTATTTAATATTTGATAAACTCCTCCCCAGTAAACAACCCGGCAAGTACTTCCTGTCTTGTTGTGGGTGAGCAGTCCAAGCTTTGGTTATAGTCCTGTGTCAGATCCAGGTCACGCTGCCCCAGGTCTCAGCCCAGAGGGAACATGACCAGCCTCATACAGTGTTCATCCTCAGCCTCCCTGTTGTAATAGCTGCTGTCCCCGCTGGCTCTTTGCCTTCAGCACTTCCCTTGACCAGCTCCCTGTCAATGCCACACATGCTCAGTGCAAAAATGCAAACAAAGCATGCTGTACCAGACTGGAGCAACACAGGAGGGAATACAGCAGAGGCGAGACACATTTGTTATTGTTTAAAGGCTAACAGCGGCTCACAGTTAAAAGGAAGTTGTAGCGAGTTTGTTTACATTTAATGTTCACCAAACCTGATCTGTTCAGCTGTATTTTGGGTTATGAAGTGGAAAAAAAATGTTGTTATCAGAAGCTTCAAACCACACACAGCCATTCAATGTATTTACATCCTCTAATGCATTTACATTCTCTAATTACCTCTCTATATAGTTGTTTTCATTGTCAGCGGCGGAGTCCGCCACTCCCGTGCTGGAGTTTCATTGCCTTCACATGTATAAAAGGGATTCACAGGAAACGGTGCAACATGTGATTCAGTTTGTACTTTTATCTCATTGATAACAGCCTCTCTGTTTATTGTTCACTCTCTACAGCATCAGAGCTGCTCACTGGACATTTCCTACTGCTGCTGCCTCACAATAATAGCATTTCACTTGCAAAACTCGGGGTGACTTTCATTGTGAAGCAGTCGCTATACACTGTTGACTATTGACTGACTTCCTTATGATAACATTTTGAGTATGTTTGTCTGCACTGTAAAAGAATACATCAGTTGTCCTGCTCAGCGAGCGTTTGCTGCTCCGACACTTCTGGGACCTGTAGTATTCAGCTGCACTTGCCGTTGCCACGAGTAACAACAGGTGTTGTCAAATCAGTCAACCTTAATGATAAGGATTCTAACTATAGTTATGTTTAAATAATAAAAAAAGGGATATTACCGCTACAGATTAAACTCATGAAAAACACACGTGAATTCTAGACTTGCATCTTTTAAAGCCACAACCAACAGACACTGGATATCTTTGTAAAGATTTTTAAACCTTATATAAAACTGTATATTTTCAATAAATATGTTTTGCAAAAAAAAAAAATGTGACTAGTAACTGTCCCTTGAGATAATTATTGTCAATATTCTTTCATCAGCGTCGGAGGTTGATGCAGGGCTCTCTTGCTAGACAAACATGAGCATCAGCCAGCTTGCTTTGAGTAAGTCTATGAAGCTTATAGTGGCTGCGTCTAGATAATGATTCGTACTCTGTGGCAACGAGGCAGCTGGGGGGGGGGTCATATGCAGACTCAGGCCTCATAAATCCCTACTCTATGATGAGCACTCTGTGTATGACTTATGGAGCACAGAGGCGGCCAGTTAAGACAGCCACTCGTAAACATGTGGCATGGTCGCCCTGACGCCGCTGTCAATTTTCATATTTCATCGGTTATTGGGCCAGGAGTGCTGAGTTATATCTCCGGCAGCCTCTCATTAAGCAGAGCTCTTTAGCTGCTCCTGCTGGCTTGCTGACGAACAAGGAGGGGGAGAGAGCAGGGAAATGAATCCATCACATTATTTTTTACGTTGTGACATAGGGCATTGTGAAATGATTTCAAACAGTAAAGAAGCATTTTGGTTTCATAAGTAGTGAAATGTGTTTTTCTGCTCGTCTGTCATGCTCAGCACAGATTTTTTGATTACACTCTCGTATAATGGCACATCTTCCCAGAGTATCACATTATGTAGTTTATTCCAAATGCAAACTCTAATCCCAGCATGATCTGTGACAGTGCCGTAAAGGATATCTAATATATGTGGATACAGTTCTGTATTTTCATCAGTCTTTTAGATAATAAGCAACAACACTGGATCTCTTATCTTATGTTTTCAGCTAAATATGGGAGTTGTGGGCATTGAAGAGGAAGTGTGGTGGGGCGTTGACTCTGTAAGCATCAAGAAGAGGGCATTATTATGATGGATGTATTCACTGAAGATGCTGAAATATGTACTTCAGCATTACAAACAAACATATTGATGTAGTAAAAAACTACAGTGGGTGAAAAAACCTGAAGTGGACTGCAGAGAAATAAAGTGTTGCCTCTATCCAGCAAATGCAATTTTCTCCCACTGGTAGTCATGCCTCTGTATTTGTGTGTGTGTGTGTGTGTGTGTGTCTGTGTGTGTGTTAAATGTACGTGTGTTGATCAAGTTACATTTGCACCAGTCATGATTACTGCTTCCTTCTTTATTGTAAAGTAGGTGTTTGCTTGATGTTTTGCATAATTTGATTGTTACTTAGCGTAGGTTGATGAATACACATGTTCATATAGCAGAAAAAGAGGCTCCAATAGTTCAAGGCTTATATTTTCATGTTTTTTCCCAGGTCCAAGGTGACATGTTCAAATTGCCTGTTTTGCCTGATCAACAGTCCTAACTCAAAGATATTCCATTTACTATCACATAAGACCAAATTGCAGCAAATCTTCACAAACTAGAACCAGAGAATTTTTGGCATTTTATTTTTCCTCCACTCTGGCGACAGCTGTGGTCAGAGGCAGCATATTTTCAGGTTGTCCATACATATGTACGTACAAAACGTCTGAGTTTGACTTAAGGTGGTGATAGGTCAAAGGTCAAAGATCACTGTGACCTCACACACCACCTTTTTGGCCATAACTCAAGAGTTCATACTCTAATTGTGACAAAATTTCACACAAATGTCTCACAGGATAAAAAGATGAAGTGATGACATTTTATATCCAAAAGGTCAAAGGTCAACTTTACAGTGACATCAAAATGTTCTGCAAAAAGTCTTTTGTGGCCATTTTTCAACACCATCACTCAGGAACAGAAGGCGAGCCCATATTTCACATTGGTCAGATACTGAATTGGTGACACGAATCTTGGGCGTCCACCCTGAAACTGTAGTGACTGTATAGATCACCACAGAAGCATCCACGTTTTACAATTTTACAATCTTCTTTCAGCAACATCCATATTTGACGCATTGTAGTCCACCACAAGCAAACTGTAGTTGCTTTAAAAATAAAAATACTTGTAACCTAATCCAATCCAAACTTGCTTTTCTAATCTCTGCCCCCTGTTGCATTAGTCAGGAGAATTACAAAAAACTTTATTTGCACCACACCACAGAATCAGGACACTTTGTTTCATTTCATTTTGCAACAAAAAATCCTCATCAGTATTAGTGCAGTGTGCTGCTGAGTGCTCCTGCCTGGCTAGTCATGACTGATGATGCACACTGACTCACCCCCTCTCCCCCCAGGTGAGTAAGGCTCCATGTCACTTACTGGAACACACTCTCCAAAAACACAATGGCGGTCTCTCTCACACACACAGACACACATATAACCATGTAAATCATGCAGGCCCTCACTTTATGACTCAATGGGTAGTTTTCCTCTCTACATCCCCCACACCTCCCCATCACCACCCCCTGAAGCCCAAAATAACCTCTGGTGTGTGTTGGACCAGGTGCTTTTTAAACACAGTGAAAAGGATTAGAATAACACGCGGACATTCATAGCCGAGCTTGTCATCACCTTGATCAATGAGGAGGCTTTTGTGTGCACAGACATAAGAGATGATGTCAGCTTTGCTACTATTCTATGACGACACTGTAAAAAAATATAATCACCCAAACAATTTAAAACACATCATCACACCAGGGACTTTTTCCCACATTCTTTAACAGTTTTAGACACAATACATGCATCAATAGCTTGTAATTGTTGGATGTTTACACTCTTAAACAGGGCCACATCTTTCCAATTGCCAAGAAAATATTGTATTATCTGTTCCATATAATTCCAAGTGAATAATGTAATCCTGTGTGAATTTAGCTGTAATAGAGTTTTAGAGGACGTCTGTGTTTTATGGGTGCAGGTCTGTAATGAGTATTAGTTTAGATTTTATGCAAGCTCACTGAGTCAAAAATGGGATATCAAAATGCCTCCTGGCGATCCACTTACAAAGGCACACATTGTGCTTCTGAGACAAGAACATACAGTAAGGCCATTTCCTCTTATTGACGCTCTTGGCAAGTCAAATATTTACAGAAATGTTATGGCTTGACAACCCTCAATTAAACTTGTCATAACAGAGCCCATCCAAAAGAGAGACAGGAAGGAGGGGATGCTAGGAATGATGTCAGCTGGGCGGCGAGGGAAGGGGGCACGGAGGCACGTAAACAGCTGTTCAGGGATTGTCTGCGGGATATCGAGCATGCCATGTGTTTGTCGTGTTATCAGGAGCACAATGTGACTGAGTACACTGGGTACACAAGAAATTTGACCTGGTTAATTGGTGCCTCTCATGTTTAAAATACGATTACACAACGCAGGATTGACACACTGAAACATGCCCCCACTTACAGGAGAGACGTGCTGTGTGATCATAGACGAAACAAACACGGTGCCTGCTCCAGTTTAGCAGAATTATGAGTTTTATCTGATACTTCTACTCAGTACTATGCTGGCTGTTTGCTGTTAAATAAAGCAAAAAGGTCTCTAGAAAAGGTCTCTGTAGTAGAAATGGACTTATTTGGTGCCATTACAACTTCTGTTACAAAAAGGCATCTGAGTGATCGGATCCGAAACTCCATCTCTTATGAAATAGCATTTGTCTTCCGCTATCAATCTGTCCATTTGGCTGCTTTGAAGTTGATCCACGTCTGAAACAAAGCAGAGCTCGCTGAAACAGAACGCGGGGGAGAGAGGGGAGACAGAGAAATCTCTTTGCAATACATGTCTGAATTATTACAGGGATGTAAGTATGTAACCCTAGCCAAAGATGTGGAGTGCTTTTGGGGTCTGTGTAAATGGATCTAGTCAGAGGTGAAGAGAAAACAAGTCTGACCCCGTGCACTGTGCGCCGGGGAGGTCAGCGTGTCTGTTTGGTTTTCTGAGTCTGGACCATGTGCTCTGTTAGAAAAGGGGACGGGCCATGCTGACGTCGTAAATTACAAGGCAGGCATGGTTCGAGGAGCCTGCCGGTGTGTGCGTGTCTGTGTTTGCTCCTCGGTTTAAGTGTGCATGTGTAAATGTGCGAGTACAGGATGCCGTATGTGGTTCCCCTCTGTGAACCTGATCACCCACTGGCTGCATCTTATCTCAGACCACTGGCTCAGCGGAGCGTCGCTGACCCTCCATACTGTCCTCCTACCCTCAGGCAAACAGAGCAGAGTCCAACTCTAACGCTGTTTGATTCACAAATATGATTCAACATGGAGATGACGGGGCCCCTTAAATGCCATTTACCGGGCCCTGGCATGGTGATAATTGAAAATGTCAGTAAAAGTGCTTAGCAGAAATTCCAGCAGGATTATCGCCCCAGTAACATCGACAGACAGAGGGGTTGTCTCTGGAGAGCACAAAAGAACTTGTCTCCATATCATAAAACCTGCACTGTTCCCCAGCTTTTTTAATGAAACTGCTGCTATGCCAATCCTGGGAGGGGAGTTAGAGTAACATCTTGTTTTTTTGGTGGGAGTTGGTGATGTGTGTGTGTGTGTTGGAGATGATGGCGGAGAGGGGGGGGGGTAGCTGTGGCAGTTCCCCTCCTCTCTCTTTTTCGAAAGCCAGTGTTGTCGGTGCATCATATAAAAGAAGATATACAAGCAATTCACATGCAAATGTTGAGGGTGATTTAGAAAAGAGGGGGAGAAAGGGGAAATGTGCTATTGAAAGCCAGTGGAGGGAAGGGGGAGGGGGGGTCGCATTAAGCGTTGGCGAGGGAGGTGTGAGGTGGCGGTGCTGTGAAACAGAGAGACATTTGTGTAATCTGGCTTTATGTATCACCACTTCTGAATAATAACATGAAAAAAGAGACTTACCTCATCTGCCTGGTAGAGCCAAGGCATAAATAAAAGGGCAGAACAATGGAATTACTATTACCCCAGCCTCTGCGCCGAAGCTACATCACCAGTATTCTTTGGAGCCACTGGCAAGAAGATTAATGTTTTGTTAAATATCAGTGTGGGAGCATGTGAAGAGGGGAGAGAGGAAGAGGAGGGGGGTTGCTTACTGGGTCTTCTAAACTTAGTCAGCCCTGGCTCTCTTTGTAATTATGGTGTGTTGCTACGGATGCGTCCCACACTCTCCCTTCCTAAGTGTTAGTCGAGCGTTGTTATGGTACCAGATGCATGTATTTGTCGAGAGGATTATGGGTAATGTTCCGTGGCGTCTGATTGGACATGTGTGGCTTGCTGCGCTCTGTTTTCGTGATGCATTCCTTGGCTCGCAGCCCTCGTGGCAAAATGTTCTGTGCTGCTGACTAAATGCACTGAGAGTGGCTCTTCTGTCAGTTGTCTCTTTTCATCATTAGTCTGTCTGCTTTGAAAATCTTTGGAATCATCCTGGTTTTAAAACTGATGAACAAGAGACAGAAATGATTTGGGTCGGGATGGAGGTTAAATATTATATCTCTAAGTTGCAAGCCCATCACCTGAATTATTAATATTTTATTTGGACCCTACTCTTGACTGAAGCACCCTCCCCCTAATGTCTTAACATGAAGCATATAAAATGTAAAAGTTTTTGAGCCTATAATGATTAAATAAGAATTAAAGATGGTGTGATCTTATTTAAACCTTGCTATATTTATGCAATATTAATTGGAATAATGGCGCATACATGTAAACACAAGTGGAATTTCCAATTCATGTTACGACAAAGGTCAGCTTCATATACCGCATTTTACTTTTTTTAACTTTTAAATTTATTTTAAAGGACAGTGAAGTTGGTAGAGATAACATTTAGTGCAATGAAAAAAAAATCCCTGGAACAGAGACAGGACTGTTGTCCCACTGTGCACACTTGTGCCGTCATTTGTCACTAGTTTTCATTAAATCTGCAAGGGAAGGCCAAAATAAAAATTTGTGGTGTTAAAAATAAAAAGGCCCTTCTCTGCTTTCCCAAAAAATGTCAGGCTACCCTGCCCTCAGCAAAATGAAAACACACATGAGCCTCCCCCCCTTTCTGACCTCCCCTTCCCCCCTAATAACTTGTGTGCAAGCCCTAAGTGCAGAGAATTCCCAGCTTGAAAATATTTAATATCTTCTTAACGTTCATATTCCTGATCCTTGTGTGTACAAACTACAAGCTATCTTCCAGCAACACCATGCTTCACAGTTGCATCCATTCTCACATATGAAACTGCCCAGTTCAACCACAGACCTCTGCTGTCGACCACAGAGCCGCACTGGAGCGGTTTGGGGTTTACTTCCTTGTTCAATCGCACCTCAACAGTATTTGAACAGGAAATTTTCCAGTAATTTGCGCTCTTTTCCAACCTCTGGGCTACTGTGGTCCCCCATGCGTTAAATATCATAAGAACACAGAATTTAACACAGACCACAAAACCCCACAGTAGATTCTGTTGACATAACTAAAAGTCCTGGGTAACACTGACATATCCCAGCTATCGTGATCAGGTTTCTCATATTCAGGATGTGTTCTTTAACTTCTTTTCACTTGATTTTTTTTTTCAGCTAAATTGTCAGCACGAGCCACAAAGCCTTTTTTTTTCTTTTTTCTGACGCGAATGTGAGTCACATTTAGTCATGTAATGACTTTGTCTTCTCGTAAAGCATAAACAGCATACATGTTGAAGCTCCCACACACAAACAAAAGCAACAGTTCGTCCTTTCATAGGGAAAGGCCTCTGATTTCAATTTTAATGGCATTTGTATGTGTGTGCGTGCTTGTGTGTGTATGTGTGACCTGACCAGACATCCTACCCCCGTGTTGGTAACAGGACTAGAGGGGGGGGGCGAGGGGGTGCACCCACAATATTACACACCCTCATAAATCTATGGCCCCTGTAGCATTTATGTCAGTGGCCTGTGATCTAGGGTGATAGGCATGTCCGGACACAACCGCCCTCCCTCCTGTGCCTCCGCTCTTTTCTCTGCAGCGTGTATGAAAGAAACAAAAGGTCAGGGGTGAACCTGGTCGCATGACAACGGGCTGACAGGCTCAGTTGCTAAGGGGATAGGTGACAGGGTGGCACGGACGTGGGGTGACAAGGTGATGGCATGAGGTGACAGAAAAGTTACCAGGTGAGGATGGAGGTGAGTGACGGCATCTGACCGACTCACCCGAATCGCTCCTTTCTCTCTCTTCTTCTTTGTCTGTCTGTCTTGCTGTCATCCTTTCTCTATCTGTCCACCTCGCACGTCTTATTCTCACCAGCAATCACGCTCCGTCACACCTTTGAACTCTTCCTACCTGACTCTGACGGCAAATGTGTGTGCGTGGGCTCTTTTTGTTTGAGACCATGCGTGCATGTGTGCATGGGCTTGTGTGCAAACATGGAAGTACTTGTGTACTTACATGTGTCACATGCTCAATTCTATGTATTTCTGTCTGCTTTTGCACCAGCTAGACCTTTGTTATCTGACTTTTTTCCCCCTCCTCTGTGCACTCTTTGAGCTACTTTCTATGTGTATGTGCCTTTGTGTATGTGTGTTTCGCTGCAGTTAACATCCTTCCTGTTTGCTCTCTTAGCTCTGAGTCACAGCCCTGACGTGCTCAAACAGCCGAGGGGGAGGCGTACATACTCCTGTTGGCAGTTGAGGAGAACCAGGGGGAGGAAATGAAAGGTACTCCCCTCATTTCATACACCAGCAACCTCACGCACTGACTCAGCAGCCAACCATGGCAAATGTGTGTTTGTGTGCATGTGTGTGTGAGAGAGAGAGTGTGTGTGTGTGTGAGTGCTTGCATGTGTACGTCTATGCGTTGGTCTACATATTATGCTGTCTAAGAATAACTTTGCATGGTTGGACAAACTGTTTGAGATCAGTGGTCATATTTGCACAATCTGCAGCGGAGCAGCGTGTTCTCAGATTATCAGGGAGACATTATTCAGATGGGTACGGTAAAAGGATTTGACCTGTCTGGCCCTTCACACACCCAACGTCTTGTTCAGTGTAGCTCCTCCTCATCAGGGAGGTGAGGGGAGACACAATAGCAGCACTCATTGACCGGGTTAATAAGTATTCTGCCTTGGTCCCAGTCAGATGCTCTTTACCTTCTAATACACTGTCTGTGTGTTTCAGTCTTCAAAGCGGTGCAGTGACCTCATGTCTGCCTCACACAGCTTTTGTAAACTAATGAAT
The DNA here is from genome assembly GCF_017976325.1 of Chelmon rostratus. Classification (NCBI taxonomy): domain Eukaryota; kingdom Metazoa; phylum Chordata; class Actinopteri; order Chaetodontiformes; family Chaetodontidae; genus Chelmon; species Chelmon rostratus. Next base: position 20,979,459 of record NC_055658.1, on the reverse strand, counting down.
GACAGGGGTTCGGGGATTCTGCAGCCTGGTCGAAACAGGGCAGAACCGTGTATGTGTGCGTGGGAGTGTGTGTCTGTCTGTGAATTTGCACATATATAACTTCTTCCCCCTACCACACTCACCTCTCGTCTCCTTTTGTGTGTGTGTGTGTCTCTCTCTCTCTCTCTCTCTGTGTGTGCCTGTGTGTGCGTGCGTGCGTAGAGAGAGAGTAAAACAGAGTAACTGTAGAACAGTTTGTGTGTATGTATGCGTGTGTGTGTGGCAGGCAGGTAGGTGTGTGTTGGTAATGCTGCTCGTCTTTTCCTCTGAGTCATATGGGGCATGTCACTCTGCACTTTGTGTTGGATTGTTGCATGAGCTGTTTTGGAAAAAACAGACTTTTGTAATGTGGGTCATGTCACTGAGCAGCTCCACTGAATTTGCCAGCATGAATCAGATAGCACAACAGAAATAGCTGTGAAGTGCTTCTAAAAACAAAATAAATTACAAAGAAGTTAATTGAATGTATTTGTTTAATATTTAAAATAATAGGAAATGAAGCATAGTAAAACCGTGATAAGAAACCAATTATTTGTACCAAATATAATCAGTTGACAGCTGAGTATTCTGCACTGCCTGGTGCTTGATTAGTTTATTATTGCTTTTGCGGTATACCTGCCCCGCTCCGATGGCTTTCCCAGCCTTTGATCCAAGGAGGATCAAGAAGAATCAGACCTCAGCGTGGATGAACTCATCATCCAGATGTTCACTTCCCACCGCTTTGCTTTCCATTCACCGCTGTGTTTATTTTGTATACAAATTCTCCTCCCCCAAATTTTCATGTGAATTTCAGCCTTGTTTTGGCCTAAATATACTCAACTGTAATGGAGTTTTATAATCCCAGCATTAAAGCGATATCATTATAGCGAAATTGTGACACAATACTGATGCAGTCTTATGTAACAATATCAGTATTATACTGAGATATCTCACAGACAGCTATTGTTGAACACACAAGCTCATTTGTCATTATCTTCCATTAAAATGCAGTGTAAGAAGTGAATGTCAGACATTTCTGTGCGCTGAACATGATTACAAAGCGGTTCGGCTTGATGTTTCTACTGCAGATACATCGTACCAACAAGTTGCCCATAAAGTAGACTCCTGTGCTGTTGGCTACAACAGCTAATTCAGGGGGCTAATTCTTGTGTTTACTTCCCATCCATCTCAGAGACAAGTGCTTGAGATTATGTATGTAAAATTTAAGTTTCACTCTTAAGCTTTGTTTGCGCTGCTGGCCTTGATACGTAGGTTTTTAGCTGGACATCTCCTTGGTGACAAGTGCAAAGTCCGGATGACCCATAGTCAGACTGGCCACAATTATATGGCTTACACCCAAAGTGAAAAGTACTGGAATTCCCCTTTAAATATAAAGCGGCATGAAACACAGCTAGTACGCAGTCTCAAATGCCGTGTTGAAATATTTGATCCTTTCGCAAATCACTGCAGTAATTCATGACTCACCAAAACACATATGCTTATGCTTTTGTGCTTGTTATTAGAGACTTTCAGTGACATTTTACAGTATTTCATAGGCTTTATAGGGTAAACACATGCTGTTAAATTTCAAAACTCGATTTTAACCCAGGAACCTATGAGTACCTTGTTCAGCTGAGCCACCAGGATGTGTACAACACAGTATGATCCATGCTTACATCATCTGCTAAATATCTACTATTGCATCAGTATGTAAAGAAAAACATAGGGGAAATAAACACATCATCTGGCTGCATAGCAGTAGCTGTATCAAAAAGTTGTTGATCAGAAAGTCTGTTTATTAATTTTGCTGTGACTAAATTTGTCATAATTAATATTGAAGTCTTGTCAAATAGTCAGTCACACATTCTCCATAATAACAGAACAGTTGTGTTGGACATGATGTCGAATGTTTTCCTGCTAGACTTTTTATTTATTACTTTTTTGGGAACATGACCCATATTTGTATTCCATGAGAACAGATGGTGATTAGAGTAAAAAAAGAAGGCATCAGTCAGATTTATTCATTCATTATTCAAATATTCATGTTCATAATGTTTGTGCTATATAGCATAGTAGATTTGATTTGCCATGTGTAGAAACCTTATATTATGGAGTGCTGCGCGTGGCAGCTGTGGTATTTCTACCTACTGTAGTACCCGCCGTCGTAAAATGAAAAAAAAAAAGCCATAGTCTGCAGTGACTTTCATCTCGACTGCTGTTGAAAGGTGTTCCTTCAGGTCCTGGCAGCATCCGACCTGGCAACCACCAGGTGTCCTGGCTTGCCCAGCTGGTTTGCTCTCCAGAGCCAGAGGAGAGTACTAATGCATGAGGGACATAAGCCATCAGTGTCAAGGGAGGGAGAGAGGAGCCACTGCCATGTCCTGCTGCCGCGTGCTGTTTGTTTACAGGAAGGTGCCACTTGGCTGTGTACGTGTGTGTGTGTGCTAAGGGCCATGGGCCTGGATAGAGAGATAGGGCCTCCTTCATCCCTAATGACTATTGAGTGTGTCTCACAAGATGACAGCCTGCTGAGAGCACCTGGCTGGCACTCCACAGGGCCCCACGCTGGTTCCTCACGTTGTAGGAAGCCAAAGCGAACGGCCTATCTATCTATGCGCGTGTACGTGCAGCTCTCGCTGAATAGCCATGAATCCACAGGTCATGTGAGCTGCTCTCTAATTGTCATGTTAAAGTCTCTTCAGAAGAAGAGATGGAAAATTCCAAACCTCGGAGGTCATGCGCTCAGGCCACCAGACCTTTTTGTTTGCTCATGCAACGCTGAAAAAGGTAACAGTCTATGTTTATAGAATTTTATAGCTCTTTATGTCAGGCACGAAGAAGAAAAACAACATTTGCCTGCAAGTTAGTCAGTGATTTATGTCATGTTTGGACAAGTATGAACAATCCATCTTTTTACACAGTCTAAATTTCCTTAAAAATATCACTATTATTCCACAGAGAGGAATGTGTGTCTAAATCAGAAATTTAATGTGTTGGTTTAGCGCACAGTAATGTAATACATCCCTTTAAGAATACAGTCTCTAATATATTCCTTTCAGATTTATGACGCTAGCCTGGTTGTTTTTTTATAGAGGTGTACAGTAGCAACTGTTAAGAAAGTCATGAGCGTGTAAAATGTCATTTGTTTTTAATTTCATACAGCAGCCCGCAATGAGCTCTTACACGCTTATTCCAGTAATCATACTTGTCAGAGCCCCTCCACGCTGCCAAAGTATGGGTGAGACACCTCGCAATTACTTATCTGCATTTTGTTGAGACGTTTATAATTCCCACAACCTAATACAGGAGCATCGACTCAAATTACAGGCTTTGAGTTACACGGTGAGAACTTATTTATTGTGGCACCTTCTCTTTCTTTGCCGGTGTCAGTCGACTACAAAACCTAATTAGTGCTTTCAGCTCGACACCCATTAGCTGAAACCCGATCCTTGGCCTGGTGGAGAAAAATAATTATGACATTCCTCTTATAAATCATTGGTTATGTCCTAAGCCCTTTCAATGGAAATATGATTTCCCACTACAAATTGTCTGACCTGTTTTATGTTCTCCAACACATAATTAAAGCCGTGGTGTGTGAGAGGAAGTAATTTTGTTCAAAGGCTTTTGGCAACAGCAGTGCTATGTCTTTTCTGCTTGTTTAGAGAACAGCTACTGGCAAAACCTGGACATGTGAGCCGTGTGGTGGATTAGGAACAACAGCGGCAACATGTGTGAATAACCTGTATTTGTCAGTCAGCCAAGAGACATTGGAAATGAAATACATCATCGAGTGGCCGGGGTGATCTGCGGGTCACCAGGTACAGCGAGGGCCACTGTCAAACCGCTTTCTGACTCGGAGAAAATGTGTCCACACATGAGGGCAGCCGGAGCCACACAAGTCCGCTTTATTCTCCTGGGGAGGTTCGCTTCAAACCACAGGTAGCCACGCGTGACCTAGTGCACCCAGCTTCAATGAATGAGTACTACAAGGAAATATGCCCGTGGGTAAAGTTACATATTCTTGAAATCTGTTGCGACAGCCTAAAATTATAAGTCAGGGATAAAACCTGACCCAACGAGCTCTGCGTTCCATGATTGTTGTGGATGACTTTGAACAAACTTGGCAGGTATTATCCTTTTAATGCCATGGCCACTCGCATGCCATATGTAATCATATAAATACAACTGGTTACTCATAATTTTACTTTTGCTTTTTTCACAAAGAATGTTGTTTCTGGGCCTCAGACTTCCTGATGTTTGCATTGCAACGCAACGAGAAGCTAATTTGGGCGTCCAGATTTACACAACACGTTTGAAATTTGTGTGGTCCTGAATGAGAAGTTCTTTTTGTGTAACCTTCCAGCCAGTACGAATCAAGAATTCCCTGTTCATGGTATAAACAGGAAAAAGCACTATCTATCTATCTATCTATCTATCTATCTATCTATCTATCTATCTATCTATCTATCTATCTATCTATCTATCTATCTATCTATCTATCTATCTATCTATCTATCTATCTATCTATCTATCTTCTGTTCAAACAAAGTGCATGGAGTTGGTGCTTGAGGATGCTTGGGTTTAACCCTGCTTATTGTTGTAGTGTTGTAGCTAATCTCCTTCATACTTGTAATCCTCCTGAAGAAGGAACATTACCTTATAGTGCCCTATTTATCTACGCCCTTCCAGGCAGGGAAAGGTTAGACCGCTACCCTGCCCGTGCGTGTGTCTGTGTGTGTTTGCGCGCTATATACTGTATGTGTGGGAGGAAGCGACAGCCTGCACCAGCGTCGGCCGGCCAAAGACATTGCTGTCTGAGTGACTTCCAGAGGTCATAGGGCAAATCTTGCGGTAATCTGCTAATCCAATTGGTTTGCCGTATTCACATGATCTGCCAGGCTGCAGGACAGCCATCCTCTGTTCAGACACACACACACACACATATATGAGAGCAAGCACACAGGCACGCATACCTGCTGTCCGCCGCCTTCTCGCGACAGGGGTTGACTCCATGTCACTGGCCTGTTTGATTCCACTTAGGCTTGAAGCAGATTAAGTGAAGGTGACTCCTGAGGGGGAATGCCGCTGCATAATTGGCAGAATTTATAAACCAATTAAAAGCACATTCTAAAGAGTGCTATTCTGCGGCTATTATTAGCTCCGTGTGATGGGGATCAACAGGTCCACTGATACATGCCTGCACACTTCCTATCATACATGCAACTGTACAAGTGCGCATGTGTGCTATTTGAAGTTAGTATGATCCCAATCCAGTGGTCGTCGACAAAGGAGTTTCTGTGTCGGTAACCGCTGACTGACCCTGTTTATGCAGACAGAACAACAACATATTCTCTGTCGGATAACCTGCATGTTGGAGCATGCAAGAAAGTTACCTGATTATCCACGAAGACGTGAACATAATTAACATCGTATCAAGCAGGCTCTACATTTTGCATTTTAGTTATAACATCAGCCAAGAGTTTTGTGCCTCGCGTAGGGATACTTCGACATTACAGTCAGCTGGACTTAATCATTATGGGACAGTCTCTCTAATCCTTAGCCCACCGTGCCACCCTGTCTGTGCTAACTAACATGCCATTTATGAAAGGAAACTACTGACTACATGTGGTTCCCATGCGAACATAAGATAACAACCACATCATGTCTGGCAGGCGGCACTGTGAGTGTGTGACGTGCTCTGCAGCACCAAAGCCGAGGCTTAGGAGGGGACTGGATCCCATTTCCCAGGCTGAAGCAGGACCCGAGGGCAGAGTGTGGAAACTGAACTAATTGCAGGATATTGGTCCTGGGATGATTAGAGGAGGACATGGAATGCCTGGTCTGTGATGCAAGCAGACCAAGGTGAGACTAATGACGGATGCATTTTTTTGTGTCTTTAGATAAGTCTGTATCCTACAGTGGAGGCCTGCAGCATTGTGTCAAGGAGGGCGGGGATAGCAAGGCTTCCTACCAGCTTCCTACTTGTCCTAAGAGGACAGTTTTGTGGGGTCTACGTTCATTGAGTGCACATTCCTAATAGTATAGTATATATGACTATATTAATATACAGCCCTCAAAGCACACATATCAACATTTCCAACTTCTTTGAATTTTTAAAAGTTTTTTTGGGATGGCTCTTGACTACCCACTCAAAACGCTGATGATATTACTTATTTACATTCACAAATTAAGAAAGGTTTTGATAGGGATCTGTTCAATGTGGTTATGGTGCTTGTGGGTAAGACATGCACCGAGCAGAGCGAGCATGTCAGCGTGTTCTCTGATGTCCAAACGATGAAGTGGCATCACTGTTACCAAACTACCTCAAAAATGTCAGCATTTCCTGTCATCCAACCTTTTGGCAGTTACTGATATATCTGCAATGGCCTGATAATGGCCTGGACATTTTACTGATCAGACCTCAGACAAACCGTCAGGTTGAAATATTCTGACTGCACTTATAGAAAGTTTGATAGCAGAAAAGTCTCCACAGATCTAAATCTGGTTAAGTAGAGCGAGTCCCTGCTAATGAGTCTCATTTTAAGAGTTCCCTAACAAGGAGAAAGCTTTTCTAACCTTTACGAGCAAAATGAACTTTCTAAGTGGACACCAAGAAATACAGTGTCCCAAAGATCAGATAAAGTAATGTGAGCCCAAATACATGGCATGAATGCTGACAGTGTTTCTGTGGTCGACTTCCAAAAGCTTGACAGCAGAGTGCTGTGTGACCACAGGAGGAACATCTTAAAACACATCAACCATACCAAACATGCTCGGCCAAGCTAATGGAAGTCAAACAATTTTATGACAATATTTTAAATGTATTAGTGATCTGAGGATGAGCACTAACTCAATTTGAGTTTGATAGATATAAGACAGGCAAAGATTCTCAGCTCCAGCGAAAAGCAGGACGAAGCCGAACTGAAAGTGGAGACTCGGTTCCACACAGGGTCCTCTTACATTTGAGTACATTTGAAATTCCTAAAGAGTAACAAGTGAAAGTGAACAATATAGACTGATCTGAGTACTCAAATGCAGATTTTTCCCTGAATTTACTGTTCGGGTGTGAATTTTTCTTAACAGTGGCAAACATACTGTTGATTTCTGGACACAAAGTTCAGATTCAGGTTTTCTGAAGGTCGCAGATGGTCTTAAGTTTTTCAGTGTTCATTTCCACTCAGTGTTCAGCTGTGCAATGAAATCATATCTGAACGATGCAAAGAATCCTGCTCAAGTCTGAAACAGAACAGTAGCAGCTATGACATGTAATTCAGTTAATAATACAGATAACTGCGTATGTGCGAACACTCATCTTTTATTATAGATGTCTCAAGCCACATGCAACAAGTGGTAATTATTTTCCTTTTGTATGATACAGCTGGCCCAACTATTCAGCTCTGCTTCACTCAGTTGTTGTTGTGTCCAGAAATGTTGGCCACACTGGGCAGGAGGCATTTTGGAGCGAGTGAAGTGTTGCTGTTCCTCTGTGCAGACACCACCCCTTTGATTCTGTGTCTGCGTTTAGTGGCCCCCTTTGTTTGCAGTGTTTGTTTGATGTTACTTTAGCAGAAAGAGACAGACACCATTGAGTAGTGGGAGTGCTGTTCTGCTGCGTGCCATTCACGCCTGCTGTAGAGCGCACAGAGTCAAACACAACAAGGGTAGGCCATTGTTTACCAGTGGAACTAATCACCCTGATGGCACCTCCATAAATCCCCCTCCCTGTCGACAGTGATTGGAGTGTACCTATGTGTGACCATGGACAATACAAATGCGCCAAAGGAAAATAGAATGGGGGTGCACTGAGGCAATATTTAGCTTGGCCAGATGGCCGGTTGCATGCAGCAGGCTTCTTAGCCCTCCACATCTGCTCCTTATGATGTGCCAGCAACTGGGTGAGTGTCTCAGCTTTACTTGTTAGGGCTTTCCTGTGCACTCACGTTTGTCCCACTGCAGAATGATGCCTCCTCACTTTAACCTGTCTGCTGGAGGACCCCTTCCCACATTCAAGCAGTCTCCTGTTTTCCGTCCACCGTGGCGGGCTCTTCGTATTTTCAGGGAGGCATTGGCGTGGGCCTCAGTCAGAACTGCTCTCCTCTGATTTCTTTATTCCCTCGTCCTGGAAGATGATCAGATTCAGACTTGTGGTGTGGTCCTGTTGCATCACCAGTCCGCACACAGAAGCTTGCTTTTGCAGCTGTTAAATATAAATTCTCTTCAAATATCTTTGTCCAGATGGTTTATTTTTACAAACAATACACAGGGCTGCATTCCTACTGAGCCCCCGTCCCCACCCCTTTACTGTCTGTCTAACTAGGCAGCTTCACTTCAGAGGAGCAGAAAGACAGGCACTATCATGCAGAGTGTGCACAGATGGTCCAGTGACACTGCTGTCATACAAACAGGCTCCAATAAAAAAGATATACACACGTGTATCGGTATGGATACATAAGCCATTCATTTTCAAACAAGGAGACATACACGTGATACTTCTTCATGCGTGAGGAGACAGATGTGCAGAGAAGAGAAAAAAATGCATGTATATGGATTTTGGATTCCAGTGTGTTTATTTTTATAGGATACATACCCATTTGTCAGAGATCACTAGGTTTCTAAATGATTTCCAGATGACAAAGCAGTGTTGTGTTAATGTCACTGATATTTAATGGTTGGGCGTGTCTGCCCTCACTTCAGCCAGCCACACACTGCATTAAAAACGACTGAGATTTGTAATCTTAATTTATAAACACATGTTCATACTGTTTGGGCAGCATCATTGAGACGCTATTCCATAATACAGCAACATTTTGATTTTGATTTTAATTTTACGTTAAAGTTTCCTTTTCTACTTAAAAAAAAATAAAAAAGTGTTCAATCCTTAAAACAGTGTGTAACACCAGTTCTATAGTACGGAGAAATTATACATTTATTTCCGTTTTTACGTGCTGACACATTGATCGTCAGCCAAGAATCACCGGCAATTTCATAATCTATTAATCTGTTAAAATAAGTGAGTTATTGAGCAAAAGCACAAAACATTCTCTGATCCTATTTATATACTTGTTAAGATTTTTCTGCTTTTCTATGTTTCATCTAATTTTTAATTCATTTTTTTCAGGTTAAACTAAAAATTAAAAATGAACCAACTCAATTAATTGATAATAGTCATTAGTGGCTGTCACAGCAGCAGTTGTCTGTTTGGAATAATAAATGGTGGTATTGAGATTGAATATACCAGCACACATTTAAAATTCATCAACTTAAAATCCAGAAGGCCACCTGACATTTTAACAGCATACTGAAATACTTCATTTAGAGGAAGTGAATTGATCTGAAGGAACTATTTTATGAATTCCATTGCGAGAATGAACAACTTGTTGGTTTCTTGTTTTTTTTTTTGTAGTGTAGGTTCTACCCCGACCCTCACCCTCACCTCTCCCCAGGCCTTACTGCCACATCCACTGCACATCCTCTGCTCCCTTCCGGGCCCCAAGCTCTGGAGCCTCACAAAGGAGCCCTAACAAGAGAGAATAAAGAGCCAGTGCCACTTGGACGGGATTACATCCCAGTAAGATTCTTCAGTCCTCTTGGCCAGCCGCCCCTTAACCCTCCCCTTCCCTGATTAGAAAGTGAGCAGGGGAAGGCTGGCTGGATACAGAAAAAGGGTCCACACATGTCCAATGAAGTGTTGCACTGTTGTATGGAGTAGACTTGCTGAGAGTCGTGTCAGTCTGGTCTTATCAGAAATCCAGCCATTGAAGTCATTGTAAAGCACATAGCTTATTTTTAGTGCGTGTGCAATGTTAAGCAGAATTAGAATCAAAGAACCACTTAAAATAATATATCTAGTCTTATTTTGTCAAAATCAAGGGTTCCAAGGGCTAACAGGTTACTCATCAAATACTGGTAATCCCTTTTAATAGACAGACTAAAATGTTGAATTTCTGAGATGTAGTTTCCACCTCAGTGTAAACTCCAGCTTTAGTTCATGCTCTGACATGCCCAGAATTCAGTCTGCGAGGGGCAAGGACACGACAACTCTCGTGATTTACCTTATCCTCTCTGGATCTTTAATACCTGACTCCACCCTTCCTGTCCTCAGATCCCCTGACATGCCCTCGGTCCTGACTATCTTTTCCTGCTTCCTTCATTCCTTTACCATTACATACCTTGATTCCATATTGAGATTTTTTTTCGCTTCTTTTTCGTTTTTGTCCTCAATCAGTATCTAAATTGTGTCATTTGTCAATTTTGCATGTTGCACTTTTCAAGAGAAAAAATGTATTCAACTACAGATCAAAGAGCTAGTAAAGATGGACATTTCTTGCAGTGTAGATGTCAGTGTACAACCACTGAGGGTGACTGATGGACTCTATGTTCCCCCTTTTTACACCACCTGAGCCCCATGCCCCCTCCAACGGTGGCGGAAGGGGTCAGGTGACAGGTGGACAAAAACCAGTAGCTTCAGAGTAAATGATGCATGCCCCAGGATCAGTAAATAAGAGGCAAGGTGCCATTAAAGAAGGGCGGCCTGCATAGCTGCCATTCCTGCTGGGTTGATGTCGGGGGGTCACCTGGCTGGGCCCACTGTGATGAGTGTAGCGTAGTGTGTTGTGTGTCTGTAGAAGTACTACTACAGTAAAATCAATCTTTTAAAGTCATTAGATTTGCTTTTAAGTATTCTTTTTTGTATTAATTACTAGCAAATAATGTAATTTTACCTTTAAGATGAATGTTTCATATCCCTGATAGTGCTGAAGTTACACATTCTGACAGAAAGTTGTCAGCTCAAAGCCTGATTCCCAAGTGTGTGTATACATTTACAGTGTAAAGGGGTATGTGTGTGTTATTTGTGTTGAAGTGGGGGATGGGGGTAGACTGCATGGAGGCTGCAGAAACTCGCTGATGTATGTTGTTGAAGTAGTGGTCAAGGGCTGTAACACATTCACAAAAACCCTGCACCCAAGATAAATGGAAATAGCTTTGGGGCTGATGGCAGCGAACAGATTATAGTTGTTTGTAGATGACGGCAGTAATAGCCGCGATTCTTTTCTTGTGTTTCTTGTCTCACTTATCTTCCAGGGAGATGCCTGACATAGTCATTTTAACGGTGAGGAAGGTTAAGTAATTCTACAAAATAAAACTGATGGGTTAACCACCACATCCACCTTGGAGCTTTTGTCACTGCCATCAGTGATTCCATTTTTATCTTTCACTTCAGCCACTGCCAGAGATGAGCTGTTATTGTTTATGGGAAGGCGGTATTGTTTAGAGAACCTGTGTCAGAGCGGCTAACCTCAGAGCAGGGAGAGAGAGAGAGAGAGAGAGAGAGAGAAAAGCGAAGTGAGGCGGGGGTGTTCTGGCTTCCCTCTGGAGCTCCATCGTTCATTGGAGCCAGGGAGGCAGCTGCTTGCTCACCCAGCCAGGGCTCCCCTTGGCCAGGCCCCGCAGCACTTCTCTGCTCTCCTCTAGAGCTGGGCTGGGGACTGACGAGGCCTGGAACTCCTCCGCCTTGCACATCGCAGCCAGGACAGCAGCCGCCAACCCAGCCAGCCAGGCAGGCAGGCAGGCTAGCCCCCTCCCCAGCCCCAGCTCCCAGCCAGGCCCCTTTGTGGTGCTCCACTGCCCAGTAATTGATGCCTTGCACTGGGGATATATTTAATCACCATAACAAGGAGTTGGTAGGAATAAAATGATCTTGTAAAGGCGCTGCAAAGCTCTCTGAACAAGCTGGATCAGAGTTTGTGGGAAGCAGAGCGCGAGATCTGAGAGTATGTGTGTATGGGCATGCATGCGTCGGTGCACTTTTGTTCTCTTGCGATTGCACATGACTTTTTGGAATCGGAGACGCTCACCTACATCCTCCCTGTCGCCCCCGTCTACCTCTCAGCCCTGACTCCACCCCAAAACACGACTGCAGGCCAACAAATTTCATTACAACGGCCCTAAACTGCACAGTTTTAGAGCCTTCTAATTATTCCTCTCTCAGATGTGGTCGTGTTGAGAAAGGCCGTAAATCAACAGAAATAGGAGTGCCAGGCCTGGAGCTGTGAGAAAACTGGAAACAAATGATCAGCCCCTTCCCCTGCTCTTTCCTTCTCTCACCATCCCTCTCTCCAACACCTCATCTCCCCGACTTCCAGGGACAATGAGAGATGAAACTGAAGGACTAACAACAGGAGGACGTCCGGAGCGTGTGGTCAGGTGGGTCAAGACACTGTCCTGTAAGGTAATGAAGCAATCACTGAGGCCCCACCTGTGTTGGCATCAGCCCAGATGTGGACATTTTTTATCCACTGCTTACCACTGAGCCGTTCCACTCAAGCTTTTGGGGTTCAGTGTGTTGCTCAGAAGGTAGCTGTGGTGCGAAGAAGATGAAGATGGCCAGCAGACAGCTGAGTGGTACCTGGGACCAGGTCCGTCTGTCTGCTGCGCAGACTGCCGCTGCCTGTAATCAGCTTCTTTAAAGGTTCCAGCCAGTAATTGCTCACTGTAGCCCCAAGATAGCAATCAAAGAGATGCTGAACTCCACGCTCTCCCTTTCTCCGTCTCTATCTTTCTTCCCTTTTCTCTCCCACTCTCCATCTTTTTCTGCTGCTTTACATGTGGAGACACTGTAAAGAAAGGCATCTTAGCATCTGTTTATTAATGGGTGCGAGGGAGAAAAATCGATTCAAATTGAATTAACGGCAAAACTGATATTGCTTTGAAGAATGTCCCACCACCCCATCTCCTCCCCTCCACCCCCAGCCCCGCTCTCCTGTCTCTGTCCTGGTTGCATTTTTCCCCCATCTCTGTTCTCTTATCTTTCAACAATTACAAGAGCAGTCTAATGGCCCTTTTAAGTTGCCTGCCAGCTGTATTTGCAAAAAAAAAAAAAAAAAAGTAATGTCCTCTTCTTCATCTCTGGGCAAATGTAGCTGTGTTGAGCTTCAGTCTCATGTAAGGATTGCTGAGGCCTTTCCTCTGAAGTCATGATGAGAGCATTAAAGCTGTTTGTCTGGGCACGAGATGTGAGTCAGTTCATGAACAGATCTCATGATGTTATGTCAAATCTGTCAACCATCATAAGGTACCGAGCAGCGTTTGATGTGGTGTGAATTCCTGATATCCAAAGCTGTTAATTCAGCGCTGAGCGGCGAGCCAAACCCATCAGTTGATTAACCAACGGGATGATTGTTGGAAAACAATTTATCAAGTAAAAATAAACTCTTTTTGGTTAAAGTTTCATGGCTGTTGCTGTTGTGCATCATCTTCGAGTGAAAACTGTGGGAGCGTTTTTGGGCTGCTGGCGAGATGATTTCAGGACATTATTTCAGTTTCTGGTCATTTATGACATACATGTCGACCAAATCATTAATCAAGCAAGAAAATAAGTGCAGCCCAAGCTAAATGTATATTTATATTTTCAGACTGACGTGTAGAGTCGTGTGCATATAGTATGCTTTGCTTTGTAGATAGTGTTCTGTCAGTGTTTCCTGTTACTACTGTAACCACATATTGTTCCAATTGCTTAATAACACTGTTTGTTTTTTGTATTCTAATTTTCCCTTGGGAGTAATGTTTTACATTCATAAAATTTTACCCACATTTCTCATATACTTGCTCTGTACTGTTGCTTTAAATAGGGTTGTGGCACTGGGTGAAGTCATCTGTTAAATCTCATGAGAGGAGTGAAGTAACAGACACCTGCAGTTCAGCAGATGTCCCATCAATTATCACTGCCTGTTCTTCACCACCCTCGCCCAGCACCCACTCCTGGTTCCTGGAAGGCGGCCCCAGCCCCTTTTATCAAAGATCTGATACAGTACTCCGATCATTTTAAGCATTTTTCAGACTGACTTTAAGCATTTCTTCTTTAGGTCAGAGCAGTCTAACAAATAATCGCATTGCTATAGTTACATTCTGTGCAGAAACGCAGCATGAACCCTGTAGAGTGACATGCTGTCACTTAGTACTTAGTTTGACAGACACATTGCTCAACTTTAATGCCAGCTTAGCCTGCTTCCCGCTGAATTCAGGGAGGGAAAAATGAAGCGGTGTGTCCTTTCCTCTAAAGACAGAGAAGTTAACCTGCTTAAGAGTCAGTCTGACGTGCGATATCAGGTGAGGATCATCCAGCATGGGGGATCAAATCTCATCATCACCAAGCACGCAAGCCCAGAGATGCTAATACATAGAGGAAGCGCAGCAAGGGAAGGGTAGTGACAGTGACTGAGAGAGGACAGTGAAACCACAGAGGACAGGAAGGAGAGAGTTGAAACAGAAGCAGAGAAAGAGACAGGAAAAAAACAGCTTACAGATACTGCAGAGTGGAATGAAGGAGTCAAGGAGAAGAGTGTATCAGTCCCTGCAGCTCAGCTGAGACTGAGAAAGAGAGAAACAAGAGAGCAAGGAACAGTGCGAGCAGGAGAGAGAGAGCAACACAAGCCAAGTGTTTGAAGTGGATCAGTGTAGGCCAAACATCTGAGGAGGACGAGACTGCAAACATGTCACACTGCAGCCTGCTTGCATTTAACAGCAGATGTTTGGGCTCTCCATCTCCGTTAATAGTTCCCCATCCAGGTTGGTCTGACCTAGTGAATGATTTTTATTTTCTTTTTAAGCCTTTACTTAAAAAGAAGAGGTTTGATGGCTCCTTTTTAGCAAAGCCCTGAATATTCCCAACTCCCAGCTCTCTGCTGTCGTCTGTCTCCTAGCGGGGGTATAGTGCCTTGCCTGAGGGCATTTCCACAGCAGACACTTATTCACACCCAGTATTTCCCAGACAGCCAAAGAAGTCAAAGTGGCAGTCATCAGTCGCCAGCCCGCTCCTCGTCAATGCACACGGCTGGAGCTATAATGAGAAAAACTGCAGTCTTTCCCTACTTTTGTCAGTTTTCCTTCATACGCTCTGTCCACTCTCTTCGTAGCTGAATGCTCAGCCACGCTCCCTCTTAAGGAGTGTAATTACTCTCCGGCTACAGCAGCCCATACATTCTCCCCATGCGGTGGCATCGCCAGGGATTTGCTTCTAATTTATGGGAGCAGGAGGTTCAAAGTTTTAAAAATATTTGGGTAATATCGTGGCAGGCGTCGCCTCGCCCATGTGATGAATGAAGACCGGACCAGGCCATTGCAATTCTGAGCATGACGAGATATTGGCACCAAACAGCTTTATACCTCTGCACTCCTTTATAGGGGCTGGCAGCGCTGTGAGAGAAAGCCGGAGGACCTTCATGAATTATAGATATGAGGCTGAATGATTGGGGCCGAGGCCATGTGAGCGATGGACAAATGGGACAGGATGAGGCTGGCTGCTGCTCTGCCGTCCCCACTGTCCTGCTGGATGCTGGCGCTCACATAGATTAATGATAGGATGCTGAGTAAAGCAGGTCCTGTGTCAGAGCAGTTCATTGCCAGTTAAACGCAAGGCCGTCATGAGACACCGACGACTGCTGATGGAAGCTGATGGCAAGTCAGATGTGTCTTTAAAGTACTTTTGACAAACCGATCCATTACAGGGAGCTTTAAAGACTTTAGAACATCAATAGAGAAACCTGCATCAATTTTTTTTAAAGTCTGACCTGGTGTCTGTTTGAGCTCGAGTGTTGAACAGTGCTGCAACGGCAGCACAGCAGGCAGCAAGTTACTGAAGTCCATTATTACTAAGAAATGCAGTTTTTCAGCTATTTGGCTACAAAACAGAGAAAACATTGGAGGGCATATACAAGAGGAAGTACACTGAAAAAAAAGAACTATAAATTACACTTTTCCCATAGATAATAACAGTACTGTAAGAAACAATTTACCTAAGACATCCCATACTCCAGCAGTTAGATCATTAGTGTGAACTGTCTTCTGCAACTGATTATTTTCATTATCAATAAATGTGCTTATTATCCTCTCAAATAATGTTGAGTCTATAAAATCACAATTCCTCAGGTCCCAATGGGACAACCAGAACCAATGAATGTGCTTTTTTTTTTCAATTGGTTGTTTATCAGAACAGCTGCAGATTATTTTCTGTTGACTGATTAATAGTCTAATCATTTCAGCACATCTTCTGTCTGTTCTATATGCTTGTTTATTTTCTGATTTCCTGTTGCCCTTGTCTCTTCACCAGTGCAACTAAAACACATCTCTTCACAATGCCAGTATTCCCAGTCATTCTGAATCGGATATTTCCGTTTCCAGAGTTAATTCAGCCATGACAGTAATGTGAATCCATATCCCACTTTGTGCTTCGATTCCTCCCTTGTCAGTTTTTGTGCCGGCGCAAATTTGTAACACATGGAATTAAACATTGCCATTCTGTTTTAATGAACCACTTGTTGGAGGGCATTGATTGTGCAGACATTAAGCCCATGCTCAGATAAGATAACACAGAACATTCTCTAATCTAGCTCTGTCCTACTTCACACTTGACCAGATGGAGATTTTTTTTTTTTTATCGTTGAAAGAAGAGAGAGAAAAAAATCTCTTTAAAAATTAATACATTATTTACACCCACCAACGGCTTAACGCCCAGTGTAAATCAAGTCCACAGCAGGCTCTACTGAGTCCCTCTTAATGACTTCTAAAACATATGCTTTTTTAATCTTTCTCTTCTTTTTTCATTGCCTCATTGCTGCTCTGGGCTTCTTTTTTTGCCCTTTATTAAACCATGCACGCACACATACTCACACTCACACACACAGTGAGCTACACAGTGTCATTTCCACAGTGATAAGAGGAGAGCAGGTCTGCTGTCCTGATAAAATCTGAGGAAAGAGACGCAGTGAACCCCCCCCAGCCCAACTCAGCCCGCCCTACTCCTTCTCCTCCTTTTAGTCCCTCCTGGAAGGAGCAGAGAAGCAGGAGGGAGGGGCAGGTAGCATTAAGCTTGACCTTATGTCCTGCGGGGCAGCTGCCTTCTTTGTCAACACTCGTCAGATAAAGTCAGCCGACGAGGCCATTGTTGTGGCAGGTAACTGTTTTTACACGCAACTTGAAGAGTGTCTGGTGGGCGGCACTGGGAGATTACCACCTGAGATTTATTAAAGTGGTCAGTGATAAAAAGAACAATGGGGCTTAAGCGGGCTGGGTAAGTGGTCCTAATTCACGGCAGGAAGAAGGGCCACACGACTCCACACCTACAAACAGAGGGGTCTGAGGATGAATGCCCCAGGCCACTTTGCCATCAATTAGCAAACAAGCTCTGTGGCTGTATTGTCTTTGAGACAAAAACGTAGAAAAACAACACGTTTGATATGAGACAGTGAGGAGCAGGCGAGCTAACAGATAAGTTTCCAGGCTATTGTGCAGCTGACAGCATGCAGGAGAGGAGATTGCCTGCTTTTGGATGAATTCAATCAAATTAATGTTCCAAATCATGCTGTAACATAACTGTCCTGTCCTCTGTGTCAGACAATCTGCCCATAGGAAGCAAAAGAAATCGTTTAAATGATTGGACTTTTGGTGGAAATAGTGCACCACGTGTAGTTTTTCTCAACACTGATTAATTGCAGCTACTGTAAACTGAGTGTCTTCCATCTATGAAGCTATCCGCGCATGCTGAGCGCTTCCTTTGCTTAATAAATATTTTGAGATTAAAAGCAGTGATCCTGCAGATGTTCAGCCAGACATGCACGGCAAGCGTATGTTTTTCGTGTTAAGAGGATGCGTTTAATTCAACTAGAGAATAATTATTGAAAATACTCGGCTGCAATCCTAATCTGGGGTCCAATCAAAGCATGAGCCTTAGTCAGATTAAATTTATCCCCCCACATTTCCATCTGCTTCAAGACATCTCTAAAGAAATACACATTTTCTTTGGAGGAGAAAACAACAGAATTAGTAGCAGCGGTCTTAACGCCAGTGTTTACCAAATCAGTATGGATTAAAGAGATGGCCTCGTCCTGGCACAGGAGCAAGTCTGCACAAAAGGACAGAGCAGCAGGACATTCCTAAAGTTCCTTGACCCAGACTTTTAGAACGCACACACACACGGCTCCAACATTACCAAGTCTATGACTTTATGTGCAATCAGCTTGTATATTGCTTGGGTGCATTCCTAAATCCGCAGCAGCAAATTTGGTCTTGGAATTGACAGAGGGATTAATCAGCAGGATGTTAAAAATTGTGACATCATCATACGGATTCAAGTTCAGATAGAAAGTTTGGTCAGAGACAGCAGATGCAGTAGTTTCTATCACCTGTTTCCTTTCACCTTTGTCACCTTGTTGCTGTTTTGGACGAGGCAGACGTTTATGAGGCTTTCCTCTTTGTGACACACCCTCATCTGAGAGCAGGACAGGTCTGCAGGGAGTTGCTGCATTAAACCCGGACAGTTACCTTTTAACCCCGTCACTGCAGGCTTGTCACCTGTGGTAAACACTTAGGTTGGGCCACTGTTGGGAGGATGGGCTGGAGGGAGGAAAGTTAAGACCTGGTCTCACTATCATTTATAATGTCGAAGCCAATTTACTGCAATGGGGTTGCTGCATGAGATACTTGCCCATGAGGGTAAAGCAAATCCAAACAAATGTTTCACGTTGAGTTCAACTTTGAATTCAAAGAGGAAACGATGCGCCGGAGAGTCGCACGCTAGTGGTTAGCATGCCTGCTATCGTCGTTTACCAACCAGCCCTGAAAGTAGTCACTGGGTCACCAAGCCTCTAGAGACACATACTGTGGGAAGGTGTGCAGATAGATGTCACTGTGTCACGTTCTGGTGTCACTCGTCACTTAAACGGCAGCGACAAACAAAAATGAGTTGAGCTTGCAGGAGCCATATTAAAATTCAAACTCTCCTACACATAAAAGGGATATTTGAAGCCACAAATTAAACCATAGACTTTTCTGACAGAAACTTTTTTTTTAACAACAAAAAAGCAACAAAGGGCATGAACAGATGGAACATATCCTAATTTCTGAGCTGTGAGATTAGTGCCTTCCATTTTGGCGGTTGCCGATGTCACACAGATGCGAAATCCACGTCTTCTCTCAAATTACGCTGTAATGGCCAAATTATGTGAGATCTAAAATGCAGTAGTTTTTAAGTGTATTTTCCCAAAAGACAGTGGTGAGTGTCCTCTGAGCAGGATGCGGCGGGTCTGTCAGTTCACTGTCTGAGAGTGACAGGAGATGACAGCGGGCTACTATTACCTCGCCCTCTCAGACAAGGCCTGGGCTGCAGGCATGTCAGCCTATGGCATGTGGGGCATGTGATGATACAGTTACACATGTTCACATGTGTCTGAGGGAATTAAGACATATGTGACAATGCTATCTTTTTTGGGCCACTGTCATACTTGGCCTCTTAGAAATGATGGCCCTGTCTGTCCACAGCTTGCTGCATTTCACACTTTGGATTATGTCATTACTCGCTTTGCGTTTCACGCTGATACGTCCTAATATATCAACCAGTGTCTCCTCCACTGTCTCCCTCCCTCAAGTAACTCAGTTTTGCTGTAGCTTGTTTTAGTGCCTCTTTTTTAATGACCATGACCAATTGGATATGTTCTGTTGGCAACTGTCTTGTTCCTTTCACACACTGGGCCATTGTGAATAACATGCAGGGGAAAAAAAAGGGTCCGCCAGATTTTTAACTTGTGTGTGACAGTCTGTAAAAATGTTTCATGTGACCCTCCATCTATCAATTGTGTGTCTGCTACAAACCTCATGTTATATTTGATTACTACCGTCTATGTTTGTCTACATGTATACGTGTCAAATCAGTTTTTAACTGCAGTGTATTCAAATGTTACATTTATCTATTGCATTTCTCTACTGGATCACACACTCTCCTGTTTGTGTGCATTCTTGTTTAAATCTGCATTTCTAGACGGGTTTGAGAGTCAATACTATTTTCTTTCGACTAAAAGTACCAGTAGCACTCACAGTTTTACACTTGGAAAGGTGTCAAAGACGGGTATAAAATAAAAAGCCTAATTCAAAAACTCGCTACTAGATTCAAAACATATGAAACTCGTGATTGTCTTTTAAGATACTGTGATTGACTCCAGTGTGCAGCCAGGGCAATAAGATCATGCATTAAAAAAAAAGTTAAACTCATTTACAAAAAAAAATCACTGAATCATTAGATCATACATAAAATGTGCAAAGAAAATCAAATTTAATTGCACATTTTACAGACTATTTCCATTTATCAGTGGTCAGAGACAAACCTGTGTCTTATCAGACTGGCCAACGTCCAGGAGACCCATTTAATACATTTAAGGCCATTCCTGGTCTGATATTGGTTTAACCTGATACGTGGGTACACACATGAGAGTGTTGACAAGAAGCAAGAGGTACAGATCATAAATGAGGGAGGAAGTATCATAATCTCTCATTACATCATTCATGGAGGTTATTGCAAAGACATAAACCACTGCTGCAGGAAATGACTTAACAACTGTCATAAAAGTCAGTTAAATACTATTCACCCCCTCCTCCCCAACGCTCCATTTCCGATCAATATATGTTGAAATGGTGTTTTTTTTTCTCCTTGCAGCATTGGTTATTCTCTGTAGAAAGCATGTATCTGAAGAATTCGGGCTTGTTGTAGTATAACACTGATACCAGTTTATACTACGTAGGCTGTAGCCATTTATAAGCACAAATTCAATACACATAACTGCAAAAAACATTCCCAGCTATCATCATTCAACGAAAGCTTCTTCTTCACTGATCGACTGCTATTTAAATGGCTGGTTTTTAAGAATGGCTTGTTCATGGTACATTTCGCAGCACATTCCAGACTGCTCCCGATGAGTCCTCTTTGAAGATGAAAGACCTGTAAATCTGTGGACAATGGCACAACGGATCAAACACAATATGTGTGGTCAAGAAAATCAGGAGCTGTTATGGGTAATCCTTTTATCCACATCTCAAGAAACTCCTCAAATAATTGTCCAGCAACTGCAGTTTTTGAACTCGAAATGCCCGCGATTCTTTTCCCCTCCTGTGCTGACCCACTCAGTGCTCTCCAGAGGTCATGTGTTCGGCGATGCGCCTCACTTGGAGAGTTACCTAAAGCCATTTTATCAACTAAAACAGACTTGGTGGACCCCCCTCTCAGTTGTGTCCCAATTATCCCAGTGAATCCTCCAGCAGGTATCCAAATGTCAAGCGTCTTCCATGTTACTTCTCCCACAACTCCTCTGTGGAGTAGACTGGGTAATTAGTACCTGTGGGATGTGTCAGTGTGATCAGAGGGCGAGGGCTAAGCATGGCTCCATGCTGAAGCGGCCCTTCATAACGGCTCTGTGGTTGCATTGTTCAGACAGGGATTTTTGTTCAATAGAGCCCCTGAATCAGATGTTACAGCAGTGTCAGCGGCGTGCAGGTATGGAGGCCGGGGCAGGTGGTGTATTGAGGTGGGTCTCCGGGTTCTCACAGCCTTTGAGAGTTGCATTCCCACAATTGCTGGGAAAAGGTATGAGTTTTTACAAGTTTGACAGTGCGTCTGCAGCAGGGGAGGCACTGTGATGTGAATGGAAGGGAAATGACTCAGACACTGGACATCAAGCTGACACTCTTTGTGAACAAACTACAATAAAAGAGTACGCAGGACAACCAATGGTCCCTTAATATGTCTTCCACGGGCCCATAGACCATGACTCCTTCTCCAGTAGAGCCAATTGAGAGCACATTCTGGTAATATAGGAAGTCCATTTTGGAGGTTGTGACACTCAGAAAAAATGTATTTACAATTTTTTACACATTATGGTGCATGGAAAAAAATCATCTTTGGCCAATGCACCATGTGACGATTCATGTCTGTTTTTGTGTGTACAAACATATTAATGGCGTCGAGCACTGGCTCTCAGAAAGTGTGCGCCATTATCACCACATTTAACCGAATATTACATCAGCCCCTCTCTGATGAAAACTTTCCACCTCACCTTCTAGTGTGGCCATTTGGAAGCAGCTATAAACACTTTTGCCTTCTGACTGGGTCATATAAATGTGTTCTTTTCAAGTACACCCTGGATGCAGGTCGTGGGGTTAATCGGGTGCCCGGCCTTCCTGCCTTGGCACTATATTGTGCTACGAGTTGAATCTCTGGAAAACTGAACCTACCCTTTACCCTCATGATTTTAGAGAGCTGTGTTCTCACAGTTTATGAAATTATTAAAAAAACAATTATGTGCCTAGTTTACCTTACCTGAAACACAATGAAAGATCAGCAGCCTGTTCCCTGGTGACATGGATCGGATCCAGATCAGATTTTGATACTAGAGGTGTTCAGATTAAAGCAGTGCTACTGTGCGGATAAAACAGAGAATGCATGAAAGGTATTTATGTATCTTGATATTTTGACCAAACACTTAAATTTACTTGCGTTCTGCTCTGTTTCAAGCTCCCGTAAATAAGAGAATAGGTAATAGGCCAGCACAGGGAAGCTGTGGGAAATCGACTGATGGGGCCGCTCAGCTCAGTGTCTCCGTTTGATATAAGAGCTATTCTATGCAAAAGCACTCCCCGCTCGTTTTTTCCCTTCTCCTCCCCCTTTGTCACTTAAAGAATGCTTGGCGCCTGTGGATTAATTAAAGTCTAAACATTAAGTATTGATTGATGCATTATCAGTGGCTCACAGTCGCCTCCTCTCAGATTGATTTCCACTGTGATTTATTGTCATATTTGCAGAGTCATTTCACTTGATAACAAAGAGAAATTGCTTGCAACCTTGGTACCCCACCATTAGCCCCCTACATTGACACGCTCCCTGGTACTTAGCCCTCCTCCCATCCTCCACCTCTTTCCTCTCTAGTTTTCGGCTGTCTCCTTTTATTCTCTGCCCTCTTTTTACTGACTTTTTCTCTTTCATCTTCACTGTCATCCTCGTGCCATTTAACAATAAGTCTGCGCTGCCATTTCAGAGTCGTTTGTAATGTGATGCGGACGCACCGATGTGTTATTGCTCTGTCACAAGACTGAGAGCAGAAAACCAAAGAAATTCAAAAAATATTCAATCAGCTCTTGAGCAGACATGTTCTATTCATGTGTAGTTGAAAACCTTCCTTCATTTTTCCCATATTGTAAGATTTATTAGATATATTATCCAGGTGCACACCCAAATATATTTAATTGTGTGAAATCTACCTCTTTTATACAAAAGGTAAGGTGGGTTATGTTTTTTTAGGAAAACGAAAATCAAAAGCAGGCGGGAGAATTTCCTGTTAGAGGTCTGCCCTCCAACTTGTCATGCCATTTTCATGTGCCAAACATAATTTACGGTTTTCCCCTCAGCCGTCAACTGTGAACTCTATTAATTTGTAGGGGGGGGGGAGTCTGATTTATAGGCTTATGAGCCCACGCATCCACATCATCATTTGTTAGCCAGATATTTGCTGCCAACTCCCTGGATGATGGCATCATCCTATTTCTCTGTAGCATAGGCCACACAGTGTGGACAAAACACACACACACACGGAGCAGCCACATACAGCCACCCACGAACTATGAAATTCTACGTAAGTAATTGTCCAAACATCGCTCCGTTTCTGCTCAAACTCTTCTGACTTTCCGTCTTTGTTTGAGCAGCATCATGTCATTTTCTCTCCAATCGTGCAACCCTTTACCTTACTGTTACCATCTAATTAAGCACTCTCCCTGGTGTAATTTAGATGCTATTCTTGGAGCAGCATTAGGGGAACACATTACTGAGGGGTTCTTTGCCATCCTACTTACATACACCATGTCAAAACAGAAAAATGCGTTGTTTACCAACACTTAATATTTTTAGAACTTCTACTCAAATCGACTGATTGTTTCAAGGGTTCTGGACAAATCTAGTTTTCCTGATTGCAATTGGATTTGTTGACATTGAATTATGAGATATGTCCTGATTTGTGTGTGTTACACCAGTGTGTGCGTATGTGCGTGCGTGCGTGTATGTGCCTTGCATGTACGTCTTAATGAACGAAGATCTTGTGGGCCTTAATTCTTAAGCCAGTGTTGAGACGAGGGATGCATGTCATGCAGGTCTCACACGGTATTGTTTTGCCTGCTAAATTACATTATCACTCATGAGGAGATGGTGTGGGAAGCAGCATGGTCCCAAATCAGGTGCTGAATGGAGAACTGAACACATGTGATGTGAGTATGGTTCAAACCAGGAAACCACCGCAGTCCATAATTGTCTTGATTTGTACTGCATCATTTGCTGCAGAACATGATCACGCTCACCACCTCTCATAGAACAGCTGTAAAAATATATATATATATATATAGAGAGAGAGAGAAATTTAGCTCCTGTTTTTAAGGATCAATAATCATTTTGTGCCTTTTTCCACTTTGTGTCCTTTTTAAAAGATGCATTTTGATTTTCAGTTGATCTGTGTAGGAATTTCAGCTCGGCTGCTCACTGGCTCATCAGCTGTACGTCCTCTCCTCAGCACACTCTGCTTAATCAAGATAGCCCCTTTGCGTTTGACATCCATAATCAGTACGCAGTGAGGTAAATTATTCAATTAACCCTAATTAACACTGTAATATTCTACAAACCGCATGAAGATTAGACTTGTGCTTTGACTGTTTCAAAGCATGTTCACACACACTCTACAACCTCATCTATTCTCTGGGAGCAGTTAATTAAGGCTAAATTTGCTAATTGTTCATTTGTATTTTTCCTATTGGCCTGTCATGATAAATCACTGTGCAGTAATTCATCTCGCCCGATGTGCTTCGTCTCTGTCGCATAGGAGCTCGTGGTGCGGCTGAAGATGAAATGTTCATTGTTAGCATCATCTGTCACACTGTGGGAGGAGAGTGATGACACAGCTGTGATTCGCTCCAGCTTTACAGTTCCAGGCCTCTTACCCGCACAGCCTGATCCAACTAAGATGGGTTAGGATTAATAAGCACAACAGATTTGTTTCTTCTCTTTTCTTTCGCACCAGCAACAAACCTTAACGGGTGGTGTGAGGAAAACAGTCCTTCCCACAACAGTGCAAATCCACAGCGTGCTCAGTAGCCTCGGCCATCTCTTTCGGTCTGAATCCCACAGTCCTATCACATGAGCGCATGTGCCCCTTAATCGACCCCGTTCAAAATGTGTCCTAATCAATGGATTATAAACTAGATGTTATTTAACACCATTATTTCTGTAAAAGTCGACATTGTTCTGGTATTTTGTTGCTCATTGTGTATAGGTTGCTTTGCTTACGTTTGCATTTGTACCGCTTTGATTTTTTAGTGGCAAAAGCTGCATGTTTCACCCTACTCATTACTTTTAGCCAACCTTTTCAGTGGCTGCCCACAACTTTAAGTTAGCTAATTATCAACTGCCTATCCATCACTTTTATCTAACTACTTCCTGCTTGCTTCTCTAGTTTTCACACACTCAATGGCAGCACGTGTAAATGTGCAACAAACAAATACATATTTTTGCTCAAATCTTAATTTCTTTGTTTTTAGTTAAGTACCCCTGGTTTGGAATCACTGGTCCAGATCTTGTTGTGACAGAAACCGGTTGCTACATCCAACATCAGTGTATATTGCTGTCTACTTTTTCCCCACTACGATGATATCCTGCCACCACACTGGATGAAACCTGGCAGCTGCAGACCATCCTGCATGTTGCAAGAGTTTTCACCAAGGCCTCCTGTTAGATAAACAAATCCCAGCACCTCCTCTACTCCATGGTGAAGCAGTTCAATACTCTCTCATCTCTCTCTTCTCTGCAGTCTCTGCCTGCTGCATGTATTGGCTTCGGCCTCTACCAATCGTCTTATTGATCCCAAATGAAACACTGAACTCATCAATACCGTCTTAATGCGAGTTTGTTGTTCAATCACTTGCCATTTAAATCACCCGGCTCAAGTCCTGCGAGCCATCCGTTTTCTGTCAGATGCTGCACGTCTCACCAATTTGCTTTGTCATTTTGGGAGGAGTATGCAATTATCATAAATATCTCCCGGCGCTCACTTTGTCAACCCCACAGCTGCAGTGTGATCATGCCTGTGAGAATTCGTTTTTATCTCCTTTGTTACCTTTTATCCCGTGTTGGAAATAGGTGCTTTTCTCTTACCACCAATACTTACGATGGCCTATTCTTACATCTTAAATGAGGTTTCATGAATGTCACAGATGAAGTCAGAGTGCAACCCCATTGATTAGGCTGGTAATTAAGATGTAAATGTGGTTGTGGGCTGGTGAGCGATCACACCTGCGATAATAGCGGAGTGCTGTTAACATCACCAGGGGTCTGACTGCCATGCGGTGTGCTGCCTTATCAATGTTTGGAGTGATCTTCTGTTTAAGTATAGGCTCCACTCCTAATTCATGCTGTTTGCTAGTACTGTGCTGCCACTGGCAGATACTGGGCTACAAGGTGATGACAATTTTCTACAGTGGATGCAAATCACTCAGTGAGAGGTGGCTCTATAGCCACCTGGTTAAACAAAGGACGAGTGGAGGATGTAATAGTCTACATGAGAATTTCCTTAACTGACAAGTGAAATGAATGTAGAGGAATCTGTGATTTTGACATATTCACAACTCACGTTAACAGAACATGCTGATGTACCAGGCCACCAGGACCTTTAGCACAGCGTCAGGAGACAATGCAAGACATTCTTAAGAGTGGATTCAGCATATATGAAGAAGATGACATAAAGTCCCAAATTCCAGGTGGATGTTTCTGAAGTAAAAGAAAACTGACATAACAAGGAACTTAATATTACCACAGACAACTCTGCGTTTGCAGCTTTGTTGAGAAAGGCAAACATTCAATGTTACGCTCATATACTGCGTCCCTTTTTGTGTGGAGAACAGATGTGAGCGCGGTGTGGATTTAGGTAGACCAGGCATGTGCAGCCGCTGGCAGTCCTTTAGGGTTTGGGCGCTCACACGTCGGTGTTAACAGTTTAGCTTCAGTGCCAGGTAGAGAATGAATGACACGGGGCAGGGTGGCACATCCTTGGAGATGTTTGTCAGGAGATGTCCCTCCCTTCTGCATGTTTACACTCACAGGGGCCACACTTGGCTGTTAGCGGGGGAGAAAACTGGGAAAACAGCCGTCTTGTGAGAGCCAAGACTCTTACTGTGAATATTAAAGAGAGACAGAGACGGAGAGAAGGGGGGGGGGGAGAGAGAGAGGGAGAGAGAGAACTAGCTATCTGGACAAAACAAAGCTGGGTTTGGAGAGCCCGGAGCACATAATAAGCACGGCTCTTTCACTGCACACCCAGGGCACTCTGGAAAAGTGGGGAGGCCGCTGAATGGGAAAGGAAGTAATAAAAAAAGCAAACTTCTTTGAAAAGAGTCCTGTGTGTCTGTGTGCATGTGTGTGTGTGTGTGAGTCCATATGCATGCATGTGAGTGTGTGCAGCTGTCTGTCTGAGTGATGAGTACGTATGGCATACCTGTAGCAGAGCTTTTGGACACGAGATACAACCTGACTTTTTGACGCTTGGATTGCTGAGAGACAGAAATATTAAATACTGTAACGCCATCAAAGACGGTGGGTGGATCACGGGGGCCTTGTGAAAAGGTAAGGAGATCTGTGCCGTGTCCCCTCGCCAGACATTTTGATGGCAGTTTAAAAAGCAGCTACTCGCCAGACAAGCGAGCCAAGAGGTAGGAGGCAAGTAAAAGGGCAGTGGAGTTTGATGAGAGAGTCCGATTGCCATTCTGTCTGACGTGCAGCCTAAATGAGCTAAGAGACAGAGGCTGAGCATGCACACACACACACACACACACACACACACTGGAGTGGGCACTGTAGTGTCTGGCTTTTAAGTATTTTGCATAAATGCACGCATCATTTTAATGTGTTGCATTTTTTTTGGCAAATGTGGCAATAGAAGAGTGGACCTTGGTTAAAAGGTGAGAGGGAGCACGAGAGGAGGAGAAGTGGTAAAAAGGGGGTGAGTTGTGAGGAGAAAAGGGGGCAGGAGAGAGACATGGACAGAAAGAAGGGAAGTGGTGGCAGTGCTGTGAGTTCACCCCCCAAGGTAGTCTTTTCGCTACTCATCAGGGACCTGACTTCTCTGATGTCCCGTATCCGACTAAACTCGTACAAGTGGGGTAAATAAAGAATGACAAGCCCCCCACCCCCCCACGTTGCACCTCCAGGCAGGTCTCACCCCTCTCCTCCCCTCTCCATGGCAGACACGGTGTGCAACAATACAGCTTTAACTAAATAACTCATTTCCTCTCTATGCCCTTTGTTGAAAGATCTGCCACATTTTTTGCAGCACTTTTTTTCCCCCCATGTTTTATCATGCGGTCACCGGGTAGCTAAATAACACACTTTACAAAAACAGACAGGCACACAGAGACTCCCTCTGACACGCACACACACACACAAACGTACATTTGGAGCTGTCTCTTGTGTGGTCACAGGGAGCTAAAGAACACATGCAAACACATGAGAGGACCTCACATTGAGCCTGCGACACTGCTCTTTCCAACAGATTGCTGATTTTTAACCGCTGAAACCTCAGTGCAGTCTAATGTGTGTTTGTGTTTGTTTTAAAGAGCAATTAAGTATAGAAAGGCGTCATATTTAGCGCTGTTTTCTTTATTGGGAATATGGAGGAAGCAGAGGGCAAAGGAAAGTAGCCATTTGATGAATTGCATGCGATTGGCCGGGCACAAAAATGGCACAGCGAAAAACACGGTCTGCCCAGGCACAACCACTCTATTGTAGATAATCAATACATCCACAACTAAGGGAATGATTTTAGCTAGAAAAAGAAGGGAAAAGAAGAAAGAGTGGAAGAGGTAGAAGATGTGTAAATTCTGCACGAAGTCAAAACTTCATTTGGCTTTGTTAAAAATAGAGAAAACTGCTGTTGCTGGTGTAGAAACTGAGATATAAAGCACAATGGGATTCATATTGACTATAATTAAATCAATTTAAAATGCAAAGCGACGACCTGGAGGAGTGAGAATACCAGCACCACCAGTAGCCCTTCCAGGTGCCAGACAGCGAGACAGGGAGTGTCATGGACGCTCCACCCGGCCTCCACTCCCATTCCCTCCCTTACAGCTCCAGGCAGGTCAGGGACAAGCTGGGGATCAATAGCTTGCGTTTGCCCACAGCAGCCCCATTTCTCAGCCGGGACACTGATGCTAACTATCAATAGTAATAAGGGGCTGTCTGAGGCACAGTTAACTGCTGGCCAACCAGCACAGCTGTCTGGCGGCAGTTGATAAACATCTTGTGCCCAGAGTCGCTGTGAATAAACCACTTGATATGTTTCAACTTTGCGGGCGTATTTACTGTAAGGACGTGTGTGTGTGTGTGTGTGTGTTTTTTTGTTTTACGTGGCGTGTCTGCTCGCTCAGCGGTTACCTGCGTGCTGCTTTGTTGTGTGGTTACACTCCTCGCCTGGCTTGCTTTGTGGCTGAAGACACAGACATCACATGTGTATATTCTGTGCGTTCTGTGTTTACGAGCGTGTGGAGTAATGTCGGGATAATTCAATGTGTAATTTTTAGTTTTTCTTCCAGGTTCTTAAAAATACATAAACACTCAGCTTTCGGGGGGTGATGTCTGTAATTCCTTCAAGATGTTTGGAGTGTTTGCTTCCTCTGTAACCCTCCAGTCTTTAGTGATGTGTGTCAGTTTAATCCGGCTCCATTCTGCGAAACATCTAACGAGCTAAGCATCCCTCTTCGTCCAAATATCATTTGTCAATGTCATATGAAAGCAGAATGTGTTTTTCAAGAATACGAAGGAGCTAAAATAGGAGTCTTGGTGGTCGTCCAGTACCATGGTGTTTCTCGTTAATGCAACTCAAGCGAGCATGTTTAATCAGATACAATCAAGTGAATTTGTATCATAACAGTTG
Organism: Chelmon rostratus; assembly: GCF_017976325.1. Taxonomy (NCBI): domain Eukaryota; kingdom Metazoa; phylum Chordata; class Actinopteri; order Chaetodontiformes; family Chaetodontidae; genus Chelmon; species Chelmon rostratus. The sequence goes on along the minus strand of NC_055658.1, from coordinate 20,949,667 downwards.
GAGGATTTAATGATTGCATCTCTGTGAATGTATCTGTTCAGTAAAAAAGAGAAGTTGGTGCGGGGTAATGAGAAACAGATATCAAGTCTTGTTAATATAACTTACAGAATTCAGATTGTATTTATATTCACTCTAGAACTGTGTGTGTAAGCACATATTCAATTTCAAATGACTGACTTTTAAAAAAAATATTTTTGTAAATATGCGTCTGGTTTCAGATTGAGCACATTATGAATTTGCTTTTGTTTTTCACACAAATGCAAAAAGGAGATTAATGCCAGTATTATTTTTAAATGGTTATATCGTCTTCATTTTCATTACTATTCATCACATATGCACACACACTTTTATTTTTGAAAAGCAAAAGTGTGCCAGTGTTTGCAAACTATACAACAGGAAGCAGATGTGGATTTGTGTGTGAGTGCACGCTGCCTGTGGTATCTGGTTTCCAGTTACACCAGTCAGGACAGGACAGTGCTGGCTGCCTCGCCTCTCTCGCTAATAACTGGGAGGACGAGACTCTTAGTCAGGGATCCTTTGGCTTGCATCTCCTAACACTTGTACACTTGTACCTGGGCAGCTACAGCTGACACACACACACACACACACACTGGTAGAGTGTTTGTATGTGTATGTGTATGTGTCTGTGTGTGTGTGTGTCATGGATAACTGTACCAGTGGCACATGCAAACTCGCACACCTCATGCGAACGCAGTGTGTGTGTGTGTGTGTGTGTGTGATAGGCCTGGTGACCTCCAGCACCTCAGTGACACTCTTGAATGTTTGCTTGTTTTCCCTCAAACAAGATGGGATTGAAAGGGGGTGTCTGTAACCGCAGCTGAGATAATGTAAAAACAAACACGGCCCATTGATATCGGGTGATGCTGCAGGAAGTTGTCAGGGGGCACAATGGGGGGAGACAATCTGTGGGACAAGTGGTGGCAGGGCTGCTGGAGGACAATAGAAAGGGTTTGATCTCTTAATTAATGGAGGCTATTCTCTGCTGCTGCAGGTACTGAATTTTAATGCAGGCCATTTTTCAAAGGGGTTTCTTTAGTGGCAAAACAGAGCTCTAAATGCTGCATTCTGATCATCTGAGAGACAAAGTCATTTCAGTTCAAACCACAAATATTGATAGATTCTGTTGCAATCGCTCGCACCGCTTTATAAACTTAAGTTTACTCGATCATTTAAATTACATTCCTATTAAAAAAAACATATATTGGAGATATGAAGTCAAAAAGTGAAATAAATGATGTAACTCTGAAATTGTAAATATAGTCAGATTAGTTTGCAGTGAACTTGTTACACAGTGCCATTAAGACTCATACAGTGACAGTGTGTGCGTGTGACTTGATCGGAGGAAAATGTGTGCCTATTTCTCTGTTTCTTTGAACATGAGGCCAGCTTACAACAATCCCTTTAATCAAGCTCCTAATCCTTCTGCAAGACGTCACCGTCCCATTAATAAGGCCGTGCACTTCTTGATATTTGTGTTGGGAATGTTGGAGGTCAAAGGCTTTTAGCATTTGCTGTAAAAACAAGGCTCAACACACTTTTTAGTCTGCCATAGAAATGATTGTCTGTGTATGTACTAAATCACATGTGACTAAATAACTGCTGACAAGATTTTACTGTATTTTTATTTAGATGAGAAGCTTCTCTTATAGACAGAACTTTGATTAGTATCGTTCTTTTTATCAAGGGGCCTTAAATATTATATTTAACTGATAACAAGTACATCAGGACTATCCAATAATTATGGCGTGCAATTGCTTGATAGTGACACACACCAACAGTCTTGTGAATTAGTGAATCCACTAGTGTTAACACGCTGGAGTCTTCAGACTATGCAACCTCATAAACCCTAAACCCCTTTAAGTTTTTCCCGTTTCCTCGTCTTGCCGCTCGGGCTCCCATTATCGCACACACACGCACACACACATACACTTACACACACACACTCACACACACGTGCAGCTGACCTAGATGAAGGCCTGATCCAGCTAGTTGTAATTCTTCGGGCATCGCGTCGAGCAGGGAGCAGGACCGTGAATGGGAGCCCACCACGTGTTGAATGCGGTGTCACACTGAAAAGAGTCTTTCTACCTACAAACACACCGAGGGAGGATCACTAACGACGCGGGTTTGGGACATTCCCCGCCGTAACTATCACATTATGCGGCCAAACGCGCCGCGTTTCTGTGCTGTATGATCAATCACGGGATGTCAGTGATGATAGTGAATAATGGCACCCGGCCGGACCTTCTGTCATATGCGGCGCACAGCAGTGATTGCGCAGACAACTGCGCATTTTTTATGCGCCAAAGGCTTCTGTGATTTTCCCCTGCAGAGAACAAAGTCAATCTTTTTTTAGAAAAAATCGCAGATCGTATATCGGGACAATAAGTGTGGCTATTTAATTAATATTAGAATAATTAAAAAACGAAATAATTTAATTTCTGTGAAAATGCGCATTAATATAAGACGTTCGTTTTTAGATCTATGTAATTATTATGATGTGTGTTTTTATTAAAATAATGAAGATCTGGGAGAGTATATGCCTTTTATCCTCTGCTTTACTCCGTCAGAGCTTTAAACTGTCCAAATGAACAATTAATTCTGTGCCGGATATCATTATCAATATTATTTTATAATCAGCAAGCAAGCCGGCCAGTTGCGCCTGAATGGCTCGGGGAGAAAAAAAAATCAAGTCAAAGTTGAAAACTTTTTCAGGCACTGACACTGAGTTATGTCCGGTGGGTCCCCAAACTGTGTCCGTCTGTGTCATTCAGCCCATGATTGTTAACACTGTATCCTCGCCGTCCCGAGTGAATCCCATTTAAAATGTCTCCCGCTCGGCTGGGCTGCAAATCACCCTGTTTACAATCTCACACCAACACTCACATCAATTAACTGCCCATTGATTTTCCCGCCCGGGACATTACAATATTGCAGACCCCTTTTTCCTCTCCCAGCAATTTCAAGTTTGGTGCACATAATTGCAGGGGCTTTTTAACGGCACACACACACACACACACGTTTCCCCTATTAATGATCATTTGCCGTATGATATTGTCAGTCGCAGCTTACATTTCGATTTGGTTACATTGTCACGTTTGAAGCCATCTCAGGCATCTGCCAATTCTTCAAAAATATGTGTCAAATTTAAAAATCTATATTTTCTTTAAATACTTGGCAGGACGCATCGATAAGGCAGATCAGTGCAGCCATCAGAAGTATTTGATTTTCCCCCTGCTCTTTCCTTTTTTTTTTCATGAATAAGTAAATAGTGAGGCTAGTCGAAACTAAAAGATAGCTGACACAAGAGAGGACCAGATCCATCTAGCCTGCAGCCGCTCTTTAAATATTCAGTGAAAAATAATGGCATCCGAGGCATCACCTATAGTAACATTATTATCTTCATTTCTCAAAATCAGCTCGACTGAGAGCTTCGTTTATCTTTTTCACGTAATAAATCTACTCGACTGAGCGCTCACATGAAGCTCCTGCGGGACCTCTTGCCCTCTAAAAACATCCGCACTGAAGGCGCACTCCTCCTAAATAGTGCATTATTTAGGCCGATGATAATGATAATAATAATACTAATGATAATAACATAGATGAGTGGCCAATGACTTATTTACAGAGTTGATTCAGACATTGTTTTCCTGGCTGAACACTTCCAGGAATAGCAGCATTATATTATTCACTCATCGCTGCCTTTAAAAATCTCCCATTTGTAGAAATTGAAAAGCAACAAAAGGCCTTCAGATCATCCAACTTTTGATGAGGATATCACGCAGCCATTCATTCTGGTTTTACTATACAAACAACCCACTGGATGGCGACGATATGAAGACAAACAAGTTTGTTTTCAAATAGTTGAAAGGGTGGTGTGAAACGCAGTTCAGTCCACATGACTTGTGTAAGACAGGCATTCGCTGAAAAAAATGTTTAGAGGTGAAATTAAAAGCTTTATTTATCCCTATTCAGATGAACAGACTTGTCTCCGCTGTCTTTCCCACTGATCATCCCGGCGCGCACAAAGCGTTTGGATCTGGTGTGCGCAATCAGAGAGAGAGAGAGGGAGGGAGGGAGAGAGGGAGGGAGGAGGTGGAGGTGAATGGCAGCATGACTGAATAGCCCGGTGACCAATCAGATCCTCGATGGGCCGGGCTCCACATTTGTCCCAGTGCAGCACGGGCCCTCAAAGTTTGTTTATTCGCGGAATGCAGTGTGTGATGAAAACGTGTTAGTAAGTTACCCCCTTTCGACTAATAATAATCAAATGAAACTGACTGGGACGTCGCAACACACCGTGGACTTTTGGGAACGCGCACCGGTGCCATTTACGCACGGAACATGCTCGCGCGACGCTGCGTTTTAGCGCACCGGGAGCCACGACCGAAACTCTTCAGAGAGTAGGTGTCGGTGTACAACACAACAAGAGCTGAATTACAGCGATCTTAATGCGAGAGCGGAGGACGGACTACCGAGTTGCAGGAGAGAAGAAAGTTGGCTGGAGATCGCGGAGGTCTGAGTAGCGAGCGTCCAGTCAGTCCACATCTACAGGAGAGAGAGGGGGGGACGCAAAGAAAAACTGTGATCGCTGCTTGATCAATGTGAGAGATTGAAAGATACTGTCGCAGGCATTGACTCGAGACGCTGACATTCCCCTGTAGTAGTCAAGATAAGATTTGACTTGGCTAACAGAAGGGGTTAAACCGTATCTAAAGGGAGTTTGGAAAACCCAGCCTTTCTTCCCCATACGGATCAACTCATTGGGTGGGAGCTGAGAGAGAGACAAGAGTCCCCAGCAAATCAGGAGCTAATTGATTAAAGAGACTTCATTTGAATAGGAGGGGGGCTGGCGAGGTGCCAATCGCCTTTCAAAGAAGCCCCCCGTATGATTAATCGCAGAGCATTATTGATAATCATAACGGGGCACATGCGCGGTGGATGGGCTCGATTTACGTAATTTTTTGAGACGGTTTTGTAGTCATTTTTTATTCTTTGCCTGCTGATGTGCCAGCCAGCATGTCGCGGAGGAAACAAGCGAAGCCGCAACACTTCCAATCCGACCCTCATCTGCCCTTATCGGAGCACAATGGTGAGTCCAAGTCAACTAAAGTAGCGCTGCTCCTGTGCGGTCACCGCGAGTAGCTGTGTTCTTCTCTGTTTCTTTTTTTCTGGTTGTTTTAGCGTGTCTGTGTCCATATCTGACGCTTAAACTTAGTCCTTGCCTGAATTGGACTTTACACTCGTGCTTTTTGTTTGGTTCTTTGCAAATCCCGGCATCTTGGTGATGAAAGTATGTGGCACTTTTCTGAAAACTCGGGATTTTCTTCAGTTCATGTCGGTTCAGAGCAAGTTTGAGCTGCTTTTACATTTTTTTTCCAAACTCGAGATTCCTTTATCGCTATAACCGAAACTGAACTATGAGATAAATGAGGGAACGATAATTACGAAAGTGCAGCTGCGCCGTTCTCTTCAGGTTTACTGCGTGTTTGTGTCGATGTGTGTGTGTGTTAAAAGTTTCCAAACTTTTTCCTCGCCGCTCCAGCCTTAAAATCGTGCTTTTAAAGCAGTTCAAAGTGTCATGCAGTGAGCGGTCGGTGAGTCCTCGGCTCCTGTCCGGCGCTGCCCTGCGCTCAGCTGTCGGTCTCGGTGCGCCGACGTGCAGCTCCCTGTCGCTCCTGCCGGGACTCCAACTTTCCCTGAGTCCCGGACACAGTGTTTCAGTCCCAGCCGTGACCTCGCACAGCGTTTTTTCCCTCTTTTATGAAAATCTGCCTCAATGAGTCATTGCCTGTTTGCGCACTAACGTGATTTATCGCTTAAAATAAATAAATAAATAACTAAAAAGTTGGATGAAAGGAAGGCAAACTGCTCTGAGGAGCGCTGATAAACACACACATCCTTCCCAGATCCTGAAAATATCCCTTCGGTTTACTCATCATTTACTCTGTTTGTTCACATAGCAGCATAGAGAAGTCTTACTCACTCTGAGACACACACCTACACCCACACACACACACACTCACCTACACGCACATACTCGATTTCCGTTTTATTACAAAATAATTTCTTCTGTCTCAGCTGAAGTCAGCTGTGTTAAACCGGCTCCTTCCTTTGAGCGTTGACGCCTTCGGAGAAGCTCGCGCCTGGAGACGATCTCCTGCTGTGAAAAACTGAGCTATGAAAATCATTTCTTCTCCAAGTGAAATCCTCTGTTTTAACGCTGCTGTGGGGTCGAACGTGTGAAGTCAGTTTGCACAAAGTGGCTTTCAGGAGTGCAAACGCAGGACTGTGGTGGAGCTCAGAGTTTCAGAGGCCAGCGACAGCCAGCCAAGCTGCAGTCACTTGAAAATTGATCCAAATTTCTTAAAAAGAAAATAGAAAAAAAATAGAATAAGATAAAATAAAAAAGACTTCAACAAAAGTGCGGCGTGATAAACTTGTAGCAGAAGGTTAATAACGGTTGAATTTCGTAACAGGACGTTGCGTTGTAACGTTTTTTTTTTCGATGACCGACTTTGGACTTTTCTAACAGAGGACCCATTACCAAGAAAATGATAGTTATTTATTTATCTGTCATTTAAATATATGTTCTTTATTTAAATGGTGGCTTATATTTTGTCTGTCGTGCAGCGTGATCGAATTTCGCTGTCCAACATTTATATTTTTCACTGTTTTAATTTGCTAAAAAAAAAAAAAAATAAGACACGCCATTAATGAGACACCAGATAAAATGAGAAATAGTTTTTGGCGTTGGCTGGACCTGTTGAACGAGGCCTATCAATTTAAAATAGGCCATGCAAATATTGTGAAAGCCACACTGTGTTTGGTGCTGCCTGAAAAGCATGTGCAGGTAATTTTGAAAGAAACACTTGCCTCTTTCAGGAGGAAACCCTGCACAGAAATGCTATCTGCAGCCCATTTCACGTGATTTTTAGGAAATTCGTGCTTAATGCAAATCCCAGTTAATTCCTGAGTGCTGTCTTCTGCTGCATTTTCCTTAAAATCTAATAAACTTAATGAAGAGTTACTTTTGTCACCAAACCCTGCAGACTGCAGAAAACACAATTTCTCAATTATGTCCGATACTATGCAACATGTTCAAATTGTTGCAAGTGTCTTTTGTGTGTAATGATAAGGCTATGGACAAGCTGTCTGTAGGTTCTGGGGTGTTTCGCTGAGACTCAGGGCAAATGTGCCGCGTGTGGAGAGTTGTGGTAGCCGGAAGTATGAACAGAAAGTCATTGTGTTTGTAGTTGAATATCAGTGATGCTGAGGGCCGTAGTTACTGGGAGGTCGGTGTGAGAGCCACAGAGGGTGGGATGTTGAGCTGTTTTAACCTTTGCCAGTGTCCCTCTGTGTGGAGGTGATGAGAGTTCAGGGCCCAGTGTGTTCCTCTCTACCTTGTCATTGACCCTGCTGATCGGAGCTGCAGGCGGCCCAGCAAGGCCTCGGCTTTTTATTTAAGTGAGTGTGAGGCCTTATCGGTGTTGTGGCCGTCCCCTTTTGCCCTATCAGAGTGGCCCCCCTAGAGGGCAGATTGGCAGGGCAGCCCCCTTCGCTCTGTTGTTCCCCTGCAAACAGAGAGTGCAGTCGCTTGTCATTTTGCCAGTGTTTATGTGGTGTGAGTCTAGGTGTAGCGTGAAGGACTTGCTTTGCCTTTTTTTCCCTCCCCTTAAGCTTTAAGCATGTCACCGGGGCAGAGCTTCTTAGATTTGAGTCTTGTCCTGGACCACGACAGCTTTAGTGGAACCCCATCTAGTGTTCAGTGGGATGAGTCCTGAGGGCTGGAGACGAGGAGAGCAGAAACCCTCCTGAAGTTACAAGTGTCAAGAGGCTCACAGAGGCCCCCTGCGAAAAAATAATGTAGGATCTCTCAAAGCTCTCCGTCAACTTTCTGACTAATCCTCGCTTTCTTGTCTCTCATATTCAGACTTCGGTCGATCTCTTCGAGACTCTGTCCTCTGCTCTTTGTTTCTCTTGATGCCCTTTAGCCCTGCGCACAGCTTACATTGTGCTTTTGATAGAGATTCTATGGAAGTTTTACAGACTCCATCTTTATACCAGCTTGACTTTATCTTAATTTTAATTCGAAGTTAATCCTTGCTATTTTGGGAATTAATCCTAATGCTAGCATCTGCGCTGTTTGCTATACTGGTCTTATGTGGACAGTGGATTTGTAGTCATGCATTGATTTAGTTTTGATTGTTTTTTTGTAGCCATATGAGGTAAAACACAGGACTGCAAAGAGCAAATCTGTAGCCGTGGAAGCATTGAAGTTATTGAAGGAATATGATTCTTATGTTCTGCAGCTGTAAGGACATTATTATTGCTTTCCTCTCTCACATTCCAAACTTAGGATAGAGTTGGTGAAGAGGAGAACGTCCACTGCTGCACTGCACAATTTTGATGAAAATGTTTGCTCCAGTTCTCTAACTAGTAAAATAGAAATGCACAGATTGTTTTGGCAATAACTGTCATACCTTGTCTCTTTTCTTTTTTTCAGTAATTATAAACTTTGGTGATTTTGTTATCTTTGTCATTTTTTCCGGTTTAAGCAGAATCTTTTTATTTGTAGGAAATACTTTTTATTAAAGAAACACACTTAGACCCTTTCTAAAGTATGTGCACGAGTAAAATGGTTCATTTAATTTCAGCGTCCACCATTATTTCTGAAGTATTATGTTCATTGTGTGTACCCTTTTTTTCATATGCTCATGCAGAGCAAATGATAATATGCACACACACGTACAATATTCTATGTATTTATTAATTTTGCGTCTTCCAGAAGTTTGTTTGACAAAACTGTTCTTTTTTTGCATGGCTCCTATTTTCTTTCCACTCAGTGTCATATGATTGTTTTTTCTTCACGCTAATTTGTGTACAGTCAACCTTGAGAAGAGAGAAAAGGCGTTTATTAAATCCCCACATTTCTCACAGTATGAATCAAACACATTTTTTTTTAAATTAGCACTCGGGGTGTAGGTAGACGGGTGGGTGGAAGAGGGGATTTAACATGAAAAGTTATCATTAAAGTTGAGTCTTCCCTGTTTGCATGGTTTGGTGGTGTGAGGGCCAGGGTTTACTGTCATGGCAACTTTGCGTTATCTGATGTCTCTGAGCAGAGAAACATTGAGGGAGATAATCCCTGAATTAAACAGGATCTGCTTTGAGTCGACTGAGATGAGCAGGGCCAGGCTGTGCCGACGATCCCCGCCGCTCCCATGCTGCGCGAACAATGGGAAGGCATCCTGTCTCTCTGTGGGGCAGGGCTGCACTTCTCTGGGTTTCATTTGCAAATGAATTCTTGGCCCTGATGAAAGTGTTGAGGGGCCAGAGCCACAATGAAAGGGATTCATAGAGAAATGCAATTTGTAAATCAACTTGTATGTTAAACAGCAAGATTTTAGTGTGACAAAGAGGGAAGAGAATAAGGAAAGTCTGGAGCACAGCAGTGGCTCAGGGGGCAGGGTGTCGTCTTGGCTTTTCACTCCCCTAACTCTTCCTGTTTGTCAAAATGGAAAATTAAAAATGTGTTTTGCTTTTGAAAGGCGGTCATTATTTTAGAATTTTCATCTCAATGACAACAGAAGTTGCTGTGTCTCTATTCTGCATGTTGTGTGCAGCTGGTGTGTGCAGTTTATCAGCTTTGGCAAGTTTGTGATGCACGCATTCTAATGTACCACTCTGCTCTGAAGTTTTGAGGAAGTCATTTATTTAAACTAATTATTATTTTTAATTGCCTTTTCCCCCCTGAAGAATTTACTGATAAGTGCCTTTTTTATGGTGGATAATGTTTTTGGGTCAAAGTTTGTTTCTAATCATGGAAAAAAAAAAGTCAGGTGGCGTTTAAAAATTCAGTATATCTTATTTTTTTCATTACATGCTGGACATTTTAGCCATAATTTCATATCATGTATATTAAATAAATCACCATTTACTTTTGTAACGCTTCAGGTTTTTTTTCCTCTTTTGTGCTGCTCTTTGTGTTTAGTGTGCACACACTACAGCCTAGATGCCACAAGCTCTGTTGTTCCTGCCTCACTGTGACTGCAGCCTGACTGGATACAAATTAGTTTAGTGACATAGATAACCTGTCCAAGATGCCCATAGTTGGCTGAAAATGAGCAAAGTTGACAGCAAATTGAAAGTCTAATAAGTCCTTCAAATGCTTGATTTGCGCCGAGTGGACAAGTAGACTTTGAAGGGCATGGAATATAGGAAATCAATGCCTTTCTATGAAATTTCATTAAGACCCAATGTCCTCACTTCACTCTATTCTATATTTTGATGGATTATCCGGAGAAAATGATTACCTTTGGTTGGGCTGATGAAACCCAGATGTACATCTTCAAAGATCACTTTTAAGCAATATTTGAGTAGTTCCCATTGATTTTGTATCCCCTCTTATCATGTTTCAGAGGCCACTGCATTGAATAAGGCCTTTTCTCATTTCTGTTGGCTTATTGTTGCCTTTCGATCGTTGTTTTTGTGAACACATCAAGGGGATAAGTGTAAAACTGATTAACTTAAGATTAACAACAATGGAATTTGAGGAGATAAAGCTGCTTCTTCAGCTGCAAAACATTTCTAATCACTAATCCTCTGTTTCCTCTTTTTCAGGGGACACAGAACTTTGCTCAGAAGACCCCCCCTGCAAGGAGTCAGACGCCCACGTCTGTAGCAGATGTTGTGCTGAATTCTTTGAACTATCAGATCTTGAGGAACACCAGAAGAATTGCACTAAGAATCAGCTAGTTCTGATAGTTAATGAAAATCCTGCCTCCCCCACCGGAACTTTCTCGCCTGGGTCTCCACCCCATAATCCCGATGACCAGATGAATGACACAGCTAATAACACTGATCAAACAGAGTGCAGTGACCTTTTGGAGCCTAACACTCTTGAAAAAGACGAATCCATGGACGTGGACGTTTCCGGAATGAGCAGTGGTCATGAAGAGGAAGGCAGTCATACAGAGAGCGGGAGCCCCATCAACACAGTCAATGGCCATGGTGGCAGGAGCACCTCTGGCCCTGCAGTAGGTACTTCAGCTGTCTCTGCTCCTCTACCTCAGCTCAGTAACCTGACTGAACTGGGGAATTTCTCCATGATCAACAGCAATGTCATAATTGAAAATCTGCAGAGCACCAAAGTGGCCGTGGCCCAGTTCTCCCAAGAGGCCCGTTCCACTGGGGGCCCCAGAGTGGCAGTGCCAGCCCTTATGGAGCAGCTTCTAGCCCTGCAACAGCAACAGATCCACCAGCTGCAGCTTATTGAGCAGATTCGCCATCAGATACTGCTACTGGCCTCCCAGTCCCCAGAAATGCAGGTGCCCCCAACTTCTGCTCCAGGCACAATGGGGCCTGCTGCCAACCCACTGACCACACTCAGCTCACATCTTTCCCAACAGCTGGCTGCAGCCGCAGGCCTAGCGCAGAACCTGGCTAGTCAGTCAGCCAGTATTAGCAGCCTAAAGCAGCTGGCTGCAGCGGCACAGCTACCTCAGTCCAACCCAAGCAGCAGTGAGACATCTCAGAGCATTAGCACACTGGGGCCATCAACAGTCAATGCCCAGTCCTCTGACAAGGGCCCGAGTCATATGAGTAGCCTCCACTCTCAGCTCAGCAACTCCTCACTAGCTAAGTCATCCACGCCAGCATTTGGAATGCGTAGCTTGTTAAGCTCTGCAGTGAATCCCCTTCTACCTCAGCCCCCACCTGGAAACCCCATGTTCTCCAGCTCTCTGCCCAGTGTTGGCACCACAGTAGAGGACCTCAACTCTTTAGCAGCTTTGGCCCAGCGGACAAAAGGCAAGCCGCCAAATGTCACTTCGTTTGAACACAAGAGCAGCTCTGACGATGCTTTCTTCAAGCATAAGTGCAGGTTTTGTGGCAAGGTGTTTGGGAGTGACAGTGCCTTGCAAATCCACCTGCGCTCTCACACTGGTGAGAGACCATACAAGTGTAATATCTGTGGCAACCGCTTCTCCACCCGTGGTAACCTGAAGGTGCATTTCCAGCGTCATAAAGAAAAATATCCGCACATCCAGATGAATCCCTACCCAGTTCCTGAGCATTTAGACAACATACCAACAAGCACCGGCATTCCATATGGCATGTCTATGCCCCCTGAGAAACCTGTCACCAGCTGGCTGGACAGCAAACCAGTTCTGCCCACTCTGACCTCCTCAGTCGGCATGCTGTTGCCACCAACCATGCCGAGCCTGCCACATTTCATCAAAAAGGAAGATCACTCGATAGCCATAACTAACCCTTCTGTTACTGCAAAGAGTGACTCAGGTGCTGCTGAACCTTCAGCTAAAAGTAATGATGGGGTGTCTGAAGAGGGTGAAGGTGCAGCTCTTCCTACCTCAAATGGGAAAACTGAAGAAGGCAGCCACTCCTCAGGCTTCATGACAAATGTGAGCTCTGCCTCAGAGAGCACTGCTGACTACACAACATCGAACAGCCCGCCCATGATGACCAATCCACTCATGCCTCTTATGTCTGATCAGTTCAAGGCTAAGTTCCCCTTTGGAGGCATTCTGGATCCTCTCCAGGGGTCAGAGACCTCCAAACTTCAGCAGCTTGTGGAGAACATTGACAGAAAGGTGACAGACCCAAACGAATGTGTCATCTGCCACCGCGTGCTGAGCTGCCAAAGTGCTCTAAAAATGCACTATCGCACTCACACTGGGGAAAGGCCATTTAAATGTAAAGTCTGTGGCAGAGCGTTCACCACCAAGGGAAATCTTAAGACCCACTACAGCGTCCATAGGGCCATGCCTCCTCTCAGAGTCCAACACTCCTGTCCTATTTGTCAAAAGAAGTTCACAAATGCTGTGGTTCTACAGCAACATATTCGCATGCACATGGGTGGGCAGATCCCCAACACCCCTCTGCCAGAGAGTTACCCAGAGTCCATGGCATCTGACACTGGCTCATTTGAAGAGAGAAACTTTGATGATCTGGACAACTTCTCTGATGACAACATTGAAGGAATGGAGGAGGGCCCGGATAGCAGTGTGCCAGACACACCCAGGTCAGCTGATGCCTCCCATGACAGTCTATGTAACTCTCCAATTCCCACTGAAATGGCTGGCCAGGAGGGGCAAGACAAAAATGGGCAAGAGAACACCCACAATAATGAAACACAGGAGCAACAAATCAGCCAATTGAAGGCTATGGCAAATGGCTTAGTTGAGGGAGATTGCCTCACCAATGACTCTTCGTCTCTGGGAGGGGATGTTGAAAGCCAAAGCGCCGGGAGTCCAGCTGTGTCAGAATCTACCTCCTCCATGCAGGCGCCATCCCCCACTAGCTTGCATCCACAACCACGCAAATCCCCCAGCCTCGAAGAAAGGCACCAGAGGGCCTTATCCTCTGAGCACACCAGTGCAAGCCTCTTGCACTCTCATCCCTCCAACATTGGAGCCCTGGACCTGACATCTGTCAATCCCTCAAAAGACTCCCTGGGCATGATTTTCGCCTTCCGTGAGCGTAACACCATCAAGAACACATCCTGTGACATCTGTGGGAAGACCTTCGCTTGTCAGAGTGCCTTGGACATTCACTATCGAAGCCATACCAAAGAACGACCATTTATTTGCACGGCCTGTAACAGAGGTTTCTCCACCAAGGGCAACCTCAAGCAGCACATGCTGACCCATCAAATGAGAGACCTGCCGTCACAGCTCTTTGAGCCCTCAAACACCAGCCTGTCCTCCAGCCCAACCCCTTCCCTCCTGTCTGTAGGCTCTCTTAACAAACCAGAGGTCAACGGCTTCCTCCATGGCCTCCACCAAGAGAACAAGGACATGCCCCCTGGCCTGGTCACATCATCTGCCTCCACTTCCCCAGTGCTTTCTGCTGCTCCTCCACGCAGGACACCGAAGCAACACTTCTGCAACACGTGCGGGAAGTGTTTCTCCTCCTCCAGTGCTCTGCAGATCCACGAGAGAACCCACACAGGGGAGAAACCCTTTGCTTGCAGTATCTGTGGTCGGGCTTTTACCACCAAAGGAAACCTCAAGGTAAATGTTGAAACCGTTGAAAACCGTTGGTCTTTTAGAGTTTGTGCGTGAGAATGTTTGTGAAAAATGAGTCTCAGAGCTGCTATTTAGTTTTATACGGCATGTCAGTGCACTAGGCATCAAGAGGTGGTAATGTTGTATAATTAATTAATGGCACAGCTCTCTGAGAAAAAAATTACCTTAGTGGAAAGGCTGAATCACACAACTAATATGATTATCTGGTAGAAATTCCATAATGTAATCAGCTAAGAATGATTCAGTGCACAGAATTAATTATCACAGGCAATCATTATGTGCTAGGTCGGTCTGTAGTTTTCCATAACGGGCTCTGTCAAAACTGTCGCAGGCCTAAATCATTAAGAAAAGGATCTTGCTCAATGATCCACAGACACTTGGGAGAATTATGCGAACATTAAATAAAACATCAGCTTTTCGGTTTTTTTTATGTGTCTGCGTATGTTTTTAAACATTGTACTAAATCAAGCTCTGGTTTTTGTTTGAAACTGGTTACAGAGATATCTGTGTCTCTCCTCTATAGTTACCATAGAAAAGTCTCTTAACTTTTTTGCAGTAGATTGTATATAGAATACCTTAAAACTTGATTTAAAATTGATCTAAATGTGTCTTTCAAGGATTATGAAGCAGAAAAAAATTGACAAAAAAATTACATGAAGAGGGTGTCGGCAGAGGTGAAATGTCACATGCAATTCAGACCAGCGCAATGAAACTGGACAGTGCAATTTTACCCCAAGCCCTGTGGTCTCCTTGTGAGATGGGCAAATTAAGGTTTAGATTAAACAGCATGTATCACTCTTGCCAAAATAAGATGTTTACACCATGTTGGTACCTTTAACAGCAGAGGCAACCAACTGGTCTGCTGCACCGAGGGTGTGAAGCTATTTTAATTTGGAGTCAAGCATTATTGTTATTTTTTCCATTGCATCATCTCATGTGCAGCTCTTGTGGCCAAGTTTGTAAACATCACTAATTTTCATCCCTCTCATTGCTCTGTCTCTCTCCACCCTCCCTTTTATTCCCTTTCTCCCTCCTCCCTCCGTCTCTGTGTAGGTTCACATGGGCACGCACATGTGGAATAGCGCCCCTGCCAGACGTGGCCGCAGGCTCTCTGTTGATGGGCCAATGGCCTTCCTGGGTACGAACCCAGTCAAGTTTCCTGAGATCTTCCAGAAGGACATGGCGTCAAGGGCAAGCAATGGGGACCCAGCCAGTTTCTGGAACCAGTATGCTGCAGCCTTCTCCAATGGCCTGGCAATGAAGACAAATGAGATCTCCGTGATCCAGAATGGAGGCATCCCACCCATGTCAGGTGGCGTGGGAAACGGGGGTAGCTCTCCCATCGGCGGCCTGACCGGCAGCCTAGACAAGCTACACAGCATGGAGCCCAACGCTGCTCTTGCTGGTTTGGAGAAAATGGCCAACACAGAGAACGGAGCCCACTTTCGGTTCACGCGCTTCATAGAGGACAATAAAGAAATTGTCACCAGTTAGAGTGTGTGCCCTCGGCTGCTGACACACATGAAGATGCCTCATGGCATATTGTACACATATGTAGACACACACAGAAGAAGAGAAAGAAAAGAAGAGAAAGACAGAGAACAAGACAGGGACAAAATCAACTGAACTGCTTTGCTCGCCATTGAATCTTTACGAACATGAGTGTGAAGACAAGTTGCTTTTTTTGTACAATGTACATGTTATAGTTTTAAGGAGCTTATTTATTAGTGATTATAACCTTGCTTGAAACCAAGTGGAAGCATTAACAGTTAGGTTTTTGTTTGTTTTAAAGCCAGAATGGGTATGTATGGGTGCTTTAAAAATGTGCTTTTGAAACTTAGAATATCTGGGTAGATAACCTTACCTTGGCATTAAGTTATTTTCTGTCTGTAGTAGCTATAACAGAACTGTTGATGTTCATGTGACGCATTAGCCCTGTAATAAGCAAACAGACTTGCTGTAAATAATGTACACTGATCTTCTGTAGATGGTCTAACATCTGTGTGTTCATGCCTCCCTCCCCTCTTCAAAACAAAACAATGAATTTCAGGCGAGGGACTAAATGATGTGGCAGCCCCTTTCTTTCCAATTGCTATTTACCTTTATTTTATTTAAGGAAGACAAAACATTGAAGTTTGCTATGTTTCAAGGGTTTCTTTAGTGTTAGCTCATTTTGTTGTTACTGTTTCTGTGTATTGTACTTTCTATTTTTGTTTACTTCCATATTTTTTTCCCTCAATCTCTCTTTTTTTCCCTTTTTTTTTGTTGTTGCTCGTACTTTGGTGTTGTTGAAAGCAAGACAGAAGGGAATGTTCGGTGTGGCCTATTTCCTGGTTTTTGGAACTGAGACAGCCAATCAAATGAGCAGGATTCTCCTTTAGTTTCTCCGCTGGATTTCCACGTTGCTGCTATGTCCCAGCATCCTCACTGACATCAAGTGCAAAGTTACGTGTTGAAGCTTCTGTAAATACGTTCAGATGTGGAAATACAAACTCCCTCGTAAGAAAATGTACATAAAGCTCACACAAGAGAAGTCCATCATGGCCAGGGGACAAAATGATAGTGTTTTTATAAATATAAATATATATTGGGTTTGACAACCTTCGGACTGTTACATGCACTTTCTTGGAAAGTTGGAAGATCTTTATGGGTCCAGTTTCTCTACACTTTAATACCTACTAACAACTAAGATACTGTAATTCTTTACTCTAATAATCAAATACATCAGTTTTCCAAAAGAAACATTGTGTCCTTGTGCTTTTATTCCCTCTTTTTATTTTTTATATTACTGAAAACATGCTGACAATCTTTTTTTTTCATGCGTCAAACATAAGCAGTCATTTGGGGGAAAAGAAAGAGCAGAAATAACGATAAAGTAAATTTTTGTCATGAATAGTCTGTGCTGGTTGTGCAGCTCTGCAGTTTCTCTGCACTGACCAGCAGCAGAGGCTCAAACACTCATTGATGGCGTGGCCTCCCCTGCCTTTTCATTTCAATTATGATCGCAGTTTTAAACCTCATCATTTCTGTTGCCGATCCTTGAAATCGTCAATTAATCGCTAAACCACGGAATCAAATAGATTTGAGGCGCTTTTTTTAGGTTTCCCCCTGCCATTTATTTATACACGTTCAGCAGATTGCGATAATAAAAGAAGCCTCATCGGGGAAAACTTGTTAATTTACCTGGACCAGACAGCTCGGCAGCTTTAGCGCTGTTGAGATGTTAGTGATGCAGTTTGAGGAGGAAATTCACGTTTCATGAAGAATGCGACGATCTCATTATTTGCCTCAAAGCCCCAAAAGAAGTTGTCAAAACGATCACACGGTTATCAGGATAAAGCCTTTGACGGCTTTAAAGGCTTTTTTTTTTGTTCTTTTTTAATTCAAACTGATTTTTTCCCCTTTTGTATTTCAACAGCTGCATTTAATTTAACACATCGTTGCACATCCTGCAATACAGGATCTGTTCATTTCTGTCCAGCATCCCCGGCGCTCTCCCCTCCTCTGCACAAAGCCCAAATCCTCAATATTTACGTTTTATATTTCAAGACGTCGAAGCTAAATGATCCTTGCCCACAGTGCCTGTTTTCTTTTTAACAGTCACATCTGTTCCCCGAGCAGCTCTGTTTGCGGCTTCCCGACAGATTCCTTCAAAGGACCGAAAGAAAAATAAAACTGCTCCACAGTCTCACTGCTCCGCTAATTATGACAAACACTTCGATCATATTGACAACTTTAACTTCCATTTAGACATAGATGTCCGCATTCCTTTGTCTTTTTCTATTATTATTATTATTATTATTATTATTGGCATTATCATTAATATTATTATTATTAGTAGTATAGTACTAGTAGTATCATTATTATTATTTTAATGTATGCTGTTTTATTTAATGAATAATAATAATAATAATGAGAACAATAATAATAATTAGAGTAAAAAGAGAAAAAATAATAATTTCAACACACCCAACATTCACAAAATTACTAATAATTACAATACTTGCAGGAATAGTTCAAGCCTTGTCTTAATTAACTGAATAAAAATAGCAAAGAAAAAGAAATATATAAAAAAAATATAAAATGAATGATGTTTGGATAAAAGCATATGGTGAGTGATATTTTTGTGTGTGGGCGATTAATAGATGGGTAACAGAAATGCACAGGAGTAAGTACATGCTTTAGCTCTGTGTGAGTAGTCCCACCACTAAGCATGGACTGGGTTCTTCCCTCTCGTTTCCTCGCTTAAGTATCGATTGAGCTGTGCAGTATTACAGAAACACTTGAATCTCAGGTGGCAGGAATGTGTACAATTGATCTCTTCCACTGTGGCTCCCAGCAGTGGCTTTTTGCTGCACAACACAGAGCACCACAGGAAGAGCCGGGCGAACACACTGAAACACAATCGCTACAGACTAAGAGGGGCTGTCCCAGTCTGCCCTGTTCACTGTCACAATTTATTGAAGTGCTGCAAGTCTCATCCGCTGCTCTGCAGCTACACTGACGATGTGCTTTCAGGGTGCTCAGATGATGTACTTTATCTTATAAACACTCTCATAGGAGAGATACACATGTGCTGCATCTTTGCAGCTTCACACAAACACCCACCTAGACATTTAGATTCATTCTTAATCTTTCTGTCTCGTGCGCTTTTATTTCAGCGTTTGTGTTTTTTCCCTCGCCTGAGCTAAATGGCTTGATGGCCTTTTGCTGCAGTGCCTGGAGAGGATGGGAACCATCAGCAAAGAAACATTACTCTCTTTAGCTGTAAGCCACTCCTGTCCACTTACTGTACACTTGAAGGTTCATTAAAGGGTTGGTCCTAAGTAAGGGCTTTATGCACAGCTGCCACACTGCAAAAATAACATCATTTGTTCCCAGAGTAAGCGAACTTATTTTGTACAACATTTTTCATAATTCTGTTGAGTTGATCTAGATCATTCTGCTCTGTTTTGTCAAAAAATGCAACTTTTCTTATTTTCTAAATGGTTTTAAAGGGTTTTTATATTTTTTGAGTTGAATCAAACTAAATGGCTTTATGGTCATTTATTTTTAAATTAGAAAAAAAAAAAAACTCTTTACAGCACACGCCATCCTAAAACTGTGGATCTGTTAGTCTAAACTGGTTGAGAAACAATTTATGATCTACAACTCTTAGCAAGTTTAGATGGGTCATGTGGTCTCTGTGTGTGTGTGTCTGTGTGTGTGTGTGTGTGTGTGTGTATTCTTTCTAGTCTTTCAGGAGAAAAACCAAAACAAGCAACGTAAAAATGAAGGAACCAAACATGTAAACTGCACCTTGACTCATACACAGTAAAATCAGGGGATTTCATTCAGGTGTAAAATCTGTTAATATCTGTTGTTTCTACCCTGCAGTCCTTCAGTGTGCAGGTCAGGCGGAGATGAAGCTGCACGGAGGTGATCTTGGGAAGCCGGAGACCCCCTCCCCAAACACACACACACACACATCTTCTGCCTTGTGCTGTCAGCCCTCCTGAGTCGATACAAACCGTAGCCTGGGGCCCGGCCTGGACTCCCCACTGTGGTTCTGGCCCACCGCTGGGAGATCAAAGACCCACGGACAACAATGGTGAGCCTCATTTAGCCGTCCGCGGTTCACTTTCCCCCGGATGCACCGCCACACCTGCCCACACTGTCAATCACATTCAGGTGATGGGCCTGCTCAAAGGCCTGCAAGAACATAGCTCTCTGTTGCATTAATGTTAAAGAGCGTCCCCTCTCCATCTCTGATTTAGAACATATGCACTATCCAGTCGTCAGGTGGACCCCACGACAAAGGGGCTTTGAGATTTGTTTCCTCATCTAGACCTCAAGCAGACAAGTTTGCTAGTTTGATGCTGCTGCACTACATTATTTCAGATTTGGAAAAAAATTAAATGCAGACTTTTTTGAAACCCTAAAGTATGAATTTGTCATATACTTCTTCCTGATCATTTGTTTTTATTTGTGAAACGTCAGCCTTATACTGCCTTTAATTCCCGAATATGGACTGTTATTGTATTTTATTGTGTAAAAAAGTAATTATTGGTTCCATATTTTATATTTGTACAAGCCTCACTCTAATTTGTGTTGTCATTTTCCTGCAGCCGTTTCATGCTGTTATTTCTTCCTGTGGTTCTCATCGTGCTTCCTGTGGAAAATGGAGCCTGCCTGCAACGTGTACACAGCTGGTTAGAAGACAAGACCTCCAGATTGTAAGTACAAACATGGAGCAGGATTTTTCAGGCCTGTGCACTCTCACAGTTATCACAGACGAGCAATCAAAGTCTTCGAGGAAATATCCATCCTGCCCAACACCAGACACTTTTTTTTTCTTCATTCTGCTCCTGTTTGTTCTCCATTGAAGTTGTGCTTTGGTCTTAGGAGGGTTTGGAGGTTGTCTTTGCATGGTTTATTTTTATGGCGCAGCAATCTGGAGACTATCCAAATGTCAAGGTCATTTATCTTGCAGTTCATCCGCTCCTTGGCTTTTGTGTGGTGAGAAAGAGAGGCACAGGCCCATATTGCATTTCATGACCTATTGTGTCAAACGAGTACCCAGACAAACAGGTGGGAGCCCTGATGTGAGCTCCTCGTGGCCCAGGCTCACCAAACTTGAGGCTCCCTGGCCCATTCTTTAATAAGGCAGTCATGCTTGCAGAGCGGCCGCAGCGCTCTGTTTCCCTCATCATCAGATGGGAACCTTCAGGGATGCTAATGAACATACAGTGAGGGTTTGTCTCACGCACAGTGCTCCCGCTATCTGCGTCTCCCAGTTTATCATCGCCACTGAAATTGCGAGGCCGCTTTACTGGGCTCCTACTACAAGGGGGACATTTAGCCCATTGTGATGCTAATTCTTTAAAATTTAATGTCTGGGGTTTGTTCTTTCAGGTCAGGATAGGTTTATGAGACTGGGTCTTTTGACAGAGTACAAGCACCTTTTTTGTTATCATGGAAAAACCTGCAGTCAAGGGTTGTTCTCATTGCCCCTGAAGGCAAATTTAATTTAATGTGCATTTCCATTTTACGATGAATCACATGTTTCCTTGTTTTGTACAGTAGAATGGAGACAGATCGTCTTTCTTTGGTTTTAAAGAACAGCTTCGAGATTAAGTAGGCTGATTGTGGCCCTTTCACCATCAGAATTACGGTTGGTAACCCAAGCCAGGGCTGTCTGCTCTGGGGCTGAAACACACACAGAGTTGGGGACACTCTCTGTTAATGTCATCTCACAGATTCAATTTCCTCATCACAGTCTTACCTCGAGTCCCACAACCTCTGACACATATTCTTATTCTTTCTCACAGTGTCAAAGCATGCTAGTGAGATGGAGAGATATTCTACGGCCGCCGAGATATTGTTATTGAATGTCAAGATGGGATGTCAGAGCGACTAGGAAGAAGCCCTTCAGCTGCTTGTCAGGTGTGTTTGATTCCATAGGTGCTCCGGAGAGGTGTCTTGAGTTTATTGAATTTGTCATTTTCGGCCTGGGAGTGAAAAGGGCACCTGTGTGCTGCCGTAAGCCCCCGCGCCAGGACCGCCACCCACATCACGCGATGACAGCTGATGTGCAGGGACAACCCTCAAGCTGTTGATTTTTTTTTTCTTTTTTTTGAAAGCAGTCCGTCAGCCTCTGCGTACATTATTCATCAGGGAAACAGCTGAAAGGATATTTACTTTGTCAATTTTCTCATAAAAGCCTCCTCCGACACAAAAAAGTCACCCGTGGTTACAGCAAGAAAAACGTAGCTATTTTGGAGGCAGGTTCAGTGCTCTGTCAGACTCAAATTGAAGGCTGTTGTAGTTGTGGATACTGGCCACCCACATCAGTGCTAGATCAAAGCAATGGCCTGCTACAGTGGCTGAATATTCAGTGACGCTACTGGACTGCAATAGGTTCCTCTACTCAGCCACTGACTGTGGGAAAATGAGGAAGGTCTGATAGAGATTTTGTTCTGTTCTACTGTCTTTTATGGGATGTGGGGCTGCTGTACAGTGTATCTAACAGGTCAAGATCACAGATCTGCCACCCACTCTGTTACAAAATACTCACTTCCGTAGTCAAGGTTGGTTTTCTCACTGGACATCTTGTTGCAGGCAAGAGGAAAATGGTTTCCTCTGTGAAATGTGTAATCGAATGTAAGATAAGAAATGCATTAGGTCATGGCAATTCCCACAATGTGCTGTTTGATATGGAGATGTGCGTGTGTGTGTGTGTGTGTGTGTGTGTGTGTGTGTGTGTGTGTGCTTGTGTGTGTGTGTGTATAACTCAATTGCAACACCAGAGTTAGATGTTTGACTCCCACTGGGTCCGCCAGCGCTAAAACTGCATCACTCATCGGATTAAAGCATCCACTAAATGGCATATGTTATGATTGCATGATTTCATGCAAGTGCAGGTCTAAGCATGTGTGTGTGTGTGTGTGTGTGTGTGTGTGTGTTGCTGCCTGTGTGCCTCTTTTTGTACATGCTCAGTTAAGTCTGTGCCACCTGTGATTAATAAGAAATATCCCAGAACCAGCAGGTTAATGTTTAATCAATCAACTGGGAGAGAAGACCCTAAATGGCCTGGTTTATTTTTAACCACTGCATCACATTAAATGCACCGAGGTTTTACGCAGCCAAAACTCATTATTTTTGCTTTCAGCTAATGTTTATCAATCCGTGGTGAGAATATTTAACACCAGGCCTTTATGCTTGTTTTCCTATCAGGGGATAAGTTAGAAGGGTTTCGGTTATCAAGAACGTCATGTTTTGAAGTGAAAGGTCAGAATGAAAATATCACAGAACAAGGTCAACCTGTACAGTAAGTGTAAAATTCCCACTCATATCAGAAGATGTTTGACAGCAGTCATGGTGATATTGTGTTGCTTTCCCTCCGTTCCTATATTGGTAATATTTGTAGCGTTTGTGCTGCCACTGGGTGTTTCCTCTCTGCTGCTGTGTGACTTGGCTGCAGCACTTGCGCTATGAAATCAACACCCCACTCAGCAATAATGCTCTCTGAGGCTTGGCCAGTTTACTAAATAATCGATCCAAATAAAAGCAGCAGATAAAATTGACTGACCCTCATATACTTAATTATTGCAGCTATTTGACCAAATAGCATTTTTCAGGATGCTGTGTGTCACGGGCCATCAATATTCCTTTAATCGCTGTTAGTTATTGCCCTACTTTGTTACTGCTGTGGATGGCCAGTCTCCAGTGGTCAGTTTGGCCCAGGGCAGCGAGGGAATGAGATGCTAAATGGTTGCGCAAACAATTTGATTATGCTGTTTAATTCCCGTCATATAGATCTGCCGGGCCTGCTGATGCACTCATTTCTGCGAGGCTGTACAGCAGAGTGCTGACCTGCCTAGCTCACACCAACGGCCCTGAAAGAGCCGGTTTTTCCTCCATGGCCTCAGGATCAATAGTGACCGCTGGGTATGGAGCGGTGCCTTGTAGGTTTCACCTCTTACCACTAACCTTTCACCTTGTATGATGGAGGGCTGTTCAACATACAGTCCAAGTTCAGATCTTGAAAGCTCTGGCATGCTGCGTTTGTGGCCTAGTCCATAGGCCCTCGGTGCTTACCTAGCTGCACCAAGGTGCTGTAATACAAGGAGAGCTGAGGGTTAACTCTCCCCCTCGAAACAGACCACCTCAGCCAAGTGAAAAATGAGAAATGAGCAGGGCAAACTCTCAGGCCCAGTTGCCCAGTTCCCAAAATTAACATTTCAATTCAAAACCAATAATAACGCATTGTGTCTGGCATGAATGAGTGCTGCTGCAAAGGGAAGGCGATACCTCCTGTTCCTGTGTCAATGAAAAAGCTCCTTCATCTTCTGCTAAAGGGCCCACACAGTCTGAGGTCAGCCAGTCAGCCTTGGTTACACTGCACAGGCATGCCTGGGTGGACGGCTCGAGCTTCCCGGTGCCTTTACAAAAGCCAGGAACTAAACACACACACACACACACACACACACGCATACATAGACATACACAGAAACATTCATGTCTTGCTCTGCATGAGGTTGATGAAGTTTTGCCAAGAACTACTTAGCACGTTGAAAGAAGTACACTTTGTGCTCTTTGAAATGAGTTGCAGTAACTAATTGCAATATCAAATGACCATTTCAGCCTCTGCTGCATAGTATAATTTGAAACATAATAATTGTATGGGGGTTAATAATCTCTATACTTGCTTTTCCTTCTCCTGGTCTGTTCGAGCTCCTTTTACACAGCTGTGACACCTTATCTGCGAGCCTAAAACTTGTTATATCTTGAGTGTACATACTGTATGTGCCATGTTTCATGTGTCAAATCGCTCATTGACAGGAGCTCTCTGGCAGGTAGAGAGGGCCACAGGCGAACACACTGTATCAGGGGGTTTGGGCATCTTGGCTTTTGAGAATGGGATTGGGAGCCAGCCGCTGTGGCTCTGCCAAGAAGGTGTCAGTGCCGACCTCTGCTACATGCTCCCCTCCATCAGAGAGCACATTACCAGTCTGGGAGGTGAGAGAGAGGGACATGGGGCAATTTGAAGAGAGCACGGTGGCTATTTCTACCGAGACTGAAGGAGTGCGAGAGCCTATCTGCTAGATGTCTGCTCCAAGCGATGTTAGTGTGAGTGATTCCTTACATGCACTGCGCTGTCTACAGCCACGAGGCTAGTCTGGGTGGGTTAATCCTCCACAGCTGATGTTTCACTTTTCTGTGATGGCGTTCAGGGTGTTTTGCACTAAGCACATTGGCCAGTGTTGGTGCCGTCAATAAAACACCACACAGACAGCCACTGTTGATATGAAAAGATTTCAACCCACAAGTGCTGTATTGAACGTTGAACTAACCTCACACGCTCACCTGAGACCAGCGATTGGAGGAAGAGACAAGCCAAGAAGGTTGAAAGTGGAATCTACAATAATTAGTTATGGTGTCAAAGAAATTTCAGCATTTCTCAGTACTTCCCAACTAATGAACTTAAAGCACCTGCAGCATGAAGAAGCAGCCTCATCTGAAAACCAAATCACTGTTTCTTAGTTTTGTTTGAATCCGGGACTCACTGAAAACACCTCAGTAAATAAACAAAAGTTCTCCAGAGAGAAACCAGAGTGCACAGGGCCTCCCCAGTGCAAAACCCTGCCAATTTAGAGGCTACAATTGTTTAAAGACATAGTTCAACATTTTGGTAAAGGAGATGTAACATTTTAATCAGTGCCGGTGGGCAAATTTTGTTACCTTAGGACGAAGCCTGGCTAGTTTTATCCCCCTGATTCAAGTATTCATGCCCGGCTAAGCTAACCGGCTGCTGGCTGAAGCTGCATATTCATCATCTAACTCTCGGCAAGAAAGCAAAAGTATTCCTTTGTTAGTTAGTAAACAAAATTATAATGCTGTACCACATTTATCATAAATTTGTTTTAAAATGGTAGAGTTCTGTAACTTTGCATCTTTTCATTGTCATGAATGGCAGACAGAAATCTCAGGGTTCAGACAATTTTGCAAATGATAAAGAGACCCGTGTCATGATCACCAGGCCATCATTTTCTGTCGAGGTGGGCTCTGCGAAATTGTTTGCTTTTTTAAATTTCAACTAAAAGAACTGAACACTTCCAGCTGCGGTCACAATAGACGTAATGTGGTGCCAGGGTATTGTAATGCACAGCTATTTTTTATGATTGACCTCAAATTAGGCTGGAAAATTATACAGACGAGAGCAATGTCAAAAAAAATGGGACGACAAAGACCACAGAGTAGTGATTTTTAAGTTTGAAAATTATATTATCGCGTATCTATTCTGACATAGTAATATTAGTCCAGCAAAAGAGTCCTTGACCTGCAGTTTCCAGGTGTAAATGTGTGTAACCCAAACTTTCCTTTCATAAGTTACAGCGCACCAGCCCATATAACATGTCCGTGACAGAAACCCCACTGTTTTTGTGCATTTCGTGAAACGCCTTGCCTCGCCAGGGCAGCGTGTTTTGGCTGGTAGTGATGACATCAGTGCTCCCAGCAAAGAGGCCAGCTCTACTAATAAGGCGCTGCTGGGATTGCCGCCCGCTTAGGTTGTCAATGAGTCTGTCTTGATCTGAGGATTAGGCCGGTCGTTCCAATTACAGCCTGGTGCCTTGAGGTTTGTCAGGCATTGACACAGACGCCTGTCGATGGCCCCGGTGCATATTCCAGGACCCCGCTGAGTGACAGGCGCCAGCGCGTTAGGAGACGATGACACACCATGAGCGCGTGCGTGTGTTGTGTGTGTATGTGTGTCTTTACGTGTCTACTCCATATCATTAGTTTCTCGTCCTCATAGCTCTCAGCTGAAAATGAACCTGTCATACAGTGCATGTACTATGATGAACAAGGTGGAGTGTGTGAGAGTGTGTAGTGTCTCGTTTCCATGAGGAAGATACTGACACGCAGGAGCGAGAACACGAGCATAAGACTGGTGATGTATCAGCTAGCTGTTCACTGTGGATATGAGGAAGTCATGTATCCTGCCTGCCGGTGAGTTACAAAGTGTATTGATAATTTAATGCAGTGCGGAAGAGAAAGAGGCACACTCCTGGATCACACTTTGGATCTTTGGCAACTGTTGGACTTCCTGCTACCTCCTGGAAGCAAAACAGCAAGAAACCGAAGGCAACCCCCACCCGGCCATCAGATACTCTTCAGTTGTTATCATCAATCTACGATGTAGTCCTGGAATTATTTTGTGACAAAATACTGTTATTAGATTTTTGTTTGTTTGTTTATTATTTTTTTCTGCCTCGTCTATATTCACATAGGTCTGTAATCTCCTACATTTGAATATATAGTATAGAGGCTAGTTCTTCTGGAAATAAACAGATATGAAATACGGGAACAAAATCTGTCCCCGCAAAGAAAAGAGTGAGGGGGCCTCGACAGTTTCCCTGGAAAAAAAGGAGGGTATTTGTATCTGTTTCTCTCTATGATAGACTCCACCTGCGTGATTGCAAAACATCAGTACAAATGGCAGATTGCGCTGACACCAAAACCTGATATTTACTGTTGATGTGTTAGATTTACTGCACAGGCGGAGTGTAGGTTTAAATTTGACTGGTCCATCATAGAAATATGAAAAATATACCGCCAAGCAAAACGCGTTTGATGTTTGTTTGTTTGTTTTTTACTGGATTTTTTCTTATCCCTTCCTGATGCATATGCATGCAGGGGTACCACTAGCATTCAGCAGGTATGGGTGGTTCTGGTGTGTATCTACAGCTCAGGAAAGAGTCAGGGGAGCTGGTTTGTGCTCTCTCAAAGCAGCACTCAGTAACTTGACATGGCTTGGCTGGACTCCTCTCATCTGCTCATCTCTGCTAACTCAACCCCCCGCCCCCGACACACACACACAGTGAGCAGTGACTTTACACCCACCGAGGTGGGTCATGTGACATAGACTGCTGTGTCCCACGTTTGATACTTAATATTCACCACCTGGTGTTATTTACATGCCATTAAATGAGAGATGGGTGCTGCCCTCACTGACTCTATTTATCTGATTCGGGTAAAATAATCAAAAATCCTCTTTGTGCGCCCTAAATTAAAAATCTAAATGGTGTCTTGTTAACTACTCAGAAATAAACTCATCGCTTTGTTTTTCATTTTTATAGCAGGTCTTCCCTCCATTTTTGCCGGGTGTAATGTTATCCGCGAGCGACGTTAGCAGGCAGTAATTAAATATGAATGGAGCGCTGTTGGTTGCCCGGCCAGTTTGTTTGGTTGAGTGCTGGCCTTGGGAGGAAAGCTCATCAAATCAGTTGTGTTGGTGTCATTCTACACCCCTATAACACTCCATGACAGGGAATCTCGGTGGTCCTGTGTATAAAAGGGCTGGGAATCACCTGTATTTAGAGTTAATGGATTCGAAATAACTCACAGGCTCGCACTTTAATGAACACTGGATTGATGAAAAAAAGGGCCCCCTGCTCCCCCTTGTCCCCGCATTGCATGAAAAACATTTTCAAATTGCATGCTGGCACAGATAATTCACTTATTCTGTGTAATTGGATGCTGACCAGGGTTAATATGTAGGGTGTCATTAAATGGAAATGTAGAGTTGTAAAGGGGGACTGTATGATACAGGGAGTCTTTTCTATAGAGCTGCCCCTATGGAGCTGATTGTGAGCTCCTTCTTCAAGCTGGCAGGGACCTTCTTTATTTGAGACAACTCAAGCATGAATTCTGCGAAGGAAAGATTGGGGACAGTTATATTCACTTGTGTTTGTTGCCCGGTTGAATGAAATGACCTTTAAGATAAAGCGAATCTCTTGAGCAAGTCAGGTGAAGAAAAGCCAGCACAAATAGGGCAGATGTGGTGAAAGGAACTTTTTAAATTCGACAGTGAGGGAGGGCTGCTAGACCACGGGTAGTTAAAAGACTGTTGTTTGCTGCTCTGCCACCACGACAATGCCACATGGGAGGAGGCACTCACCGTGGACGCTCCTTATTTTGATTCAAACAAGATTGAACACCAGGGAATTACTTCTTCTTCTTCTTTTTTTTTTAATTTTATTTTTAACACAACTGTTAAGGAAAAATCCTGCTATCCTCCAGAAAATGATTTTGGTTTGGGGAACGCAGCAGCGGAATAATGCAGGGTAATCTAGAGACTGGTTAATTAAGTTGCTCCTTCAACCTCCATTCATTGGAAAGGCCTGTAATTAGTCTTCCGAAAGCAAAGGTATTTTCTTCGGATGGGTCAATTTGAATTCCTCCTGACTCCAATGGAGAACGCAGAGCCTCTGTGGCTTCAGGAGAGGCCTATAACCTGCATTCTCCCAGTGATAGCAACACCGTAAAACTTAACCAAACGGTTAAACATGTCCTAAAGAAGAACCATTAAAAGCCGAAGAATGTGGAAGTACAGTCAGTAATAAAAACAACAAAATGAACCCTTTCGGTCGCAGCCCACTTTTTGTTTTGCTTGCTAGTCTGGTGTCGGCTGGGCTGTGCCACGACTCACCAGCTTTGCCACCTACAAAGAGGGCAGACTAAGGGCTGCCTGGGTACTTTTGGTGAGGAAGTTAATCATATACCTCAGAGTAGCGCGACACAAGAAAAGCGGTGTTTGTAAACCTGCCCCCACGGCTCTGCCCATAATTGGCTCTACAAGTGACTGCCTCGGCTTCCTGTCAGCATTATATCTGTGTTCACACCAGCCCAGCTGGTAGGACATTTGTTCCTTGGAAACATGGCTGCTGTTTTGATCTTTGGACTGTGAAAGCAAAGTAGCTCTCACAATGGTAGTAATGTGGGGAGGATTTTCCAGGCTGTGGAGGAAGCCAGGCAAAAATGTCCCGCTGCCTCGGCCTCGGAGCGAAGAACAGCACTTGGGTAATGCTTTTGGTGCTCGCTCTGCTCTTTTATTACATGTGTTTTGGGATGTTTAATCAGTGATTTTTGGTCATTGAATGCTAAGTGTGAAACACAATACATCCGATGCACTTTGGTCGGCCGGTTTTCTTTTCCGTCTTTCCTTGAAAAGTTCCCTCCATTCTCAAAATACTTCAGTGGTGGAAGTACTCACTTGTACTTCAGTAAAAGTTAACACATTACAATATGAAAATACTCTGATACTGATACTGATTTTGCTTGCAAGTACCGAGATATTAAACAAAGGTAGTGCCAAATGTAAAAGTACTTGTTATGTAGGGACAATCATATCTTTTGATTAGGAATAATGGAGTAAAAAGGACATTATTATATCAAATGGTACTTTTACCAAGACAGTGTGACTGATTTTGTGTAACTTTAACATTGCACCTTACTTTGAAAAACAGACCTTTGTAAGCACATTTTGAGAAAATGAAAAGAGTAGAACAAAGAAACTGAGTGGAGCCCGACACATTTGTGGCAGTGCTTAGATTGTTATTAGGAGGCAGCAAAGATGCAGGAGAGGAACTTTATTTTGAAGGTGACACATGGCAGGGATCCCAGATTAAACCTGGAAACGTTAAAATACTGCTGGTGACACCTCGACGTGTCGAGGGATGTAACTTCCTGTGCAGCTGTCAGCAAACACTTCCCAAGCTGCTGCCGCTGCTGCTGCTGCGCTTATATATATGTGCACCTCAGCTCTGCTAATAAAGCATGCAGGGAAAATGGAAAACAGTCGGGATATGCTCATAATTAATCATAGCAACCCTAAAATCAGATGTTAATGATAAATGTGTAATAGTAACCATTTGTATGATACTACATTTTTTCAGAACGCACTCTCATCTCTTTGATTTCCAAGCACACTTTAATTTAGTTTGTTTCCTTTGGCTAAAATAAGACATACGGACATTAAAATATGTTCATGGGACAGATGATGGAGATGCTTTCTCTGATTGTTGATGAATACAGGATGCATGAACCTTTGAATGTTGCATCATTTGTTTGTTGTTCTTTTAAAGGGCGCGTGGCTCTCTGACAGATATCTTAGCCAGGTACCAGGGGGAACAGCTCGAGTTGCAGTCACCCGGCCACATGTGTTCGTAGCGGTTGCCCTTGTGTAATGAAGAATCGCTCCTCGTCACTTCTCACCGGATGCATGTATGCCTGAATATGACTTTCTCTGGCTGCTTTTCCCATTTATAGACAGGCTAGATTTGTTTGGGATTTTTTGGAAAACCACACTCTGATGAACATCCTGCCCAAGACATTTAATTGTGGCTGCTCCATTTTGTGCACCAGCAGTGCTCTGCCTTTTTAAGACTTGTTTATTCAAAAGCGTCCACATGTTGATTGTAACCCTATTTTTTCCTGCCTTTGGCCCATGACTTTTTGAAGGAGTTTATGAGCCTTGTAGGATAGTGAAAGAGTATTCTGGTGAATGTAATTCATGTGTTATTTGAAAAATCATTTATTTCATAAACTGTAACGTATGTAACTTGTAGCATTTGCTGCTAAATTTCATCTAATTTATCACAAAACATCTTAATGCCACATGTGTCAGCATTTTCAGTAATCTGAGCAAACCTCCCCTTGATCTCCTGACTATGTTTATACTTTTCTTACCTTTGCTTACCTTGGGGTAGAGGCAGTAATGATGAGAAGAGAGCACAAACAATACTTTGAATGCATGAAGGGAAACCTCAGTCATAAATAGCAGTGGGGGCGAAGCTAAATATTGACTGTGTGACTCCATACTGATGTCTCCTGCGACCGTAGGCCTTTGTCTTTTTCTCCACCGGCGTGTGGTCGTAATTGAATTGTAAACAACACCCACCATGTTATTATTTACTGCGCTATGCTGCTCAAACCATTCGACCAGCCACCGCCTCTGCCACCAGAGCAGAGCTCTGAGTCACTTTGACGTGTTACCTAAAAGGCAGTGAAAACAATATATGGCCAGCTCATCCATAAGTCATGGCATTTGGCGCAGCACCGGTGCATCCAACAGAAAGGAGCTTTATGAATGGCACAAAGTCTGTGAATGATAACGGTCATTAATATGTCCATTGAGGGTCACCACATTCATGCCACATATCAAATCCCCTTTGAATGAGATCAGTTCCCTCCTGTCAGAGCCCATTAGATCCGTCCCACAGCCCCAGTGGCCAGCTGACAGGGGAGAAACCCTAGCCCCAGCCTAGCACCATTAGCATTAGAAAATGAGCAATCAGCTGGAATGAAGCGCAAGAGGAGGGGGGACCCGTCCAAACTTTTGTAATGATACCCGGCAGATACAACGCAAAATGTAACACCGTGTCAGAGAGGCACTGTGCTCTACAAGCAACCGGAAAAGTCCACTGCCTTCATATTTTCCCCACCATCTCTCTGGCTCAACATTTTTTAATTCAGACCCTTGGACTGGATGCATTTCCAAGTGTAGCACATGTCCTGTGGTCAGTTGTGTCTCTTTTAAAGGCTGCAGAAAATCAAGTACTTCCCCTGCACTGAAAATGTTCCGGCTGCTCATAGAAAATTGTGCTGAACCTCTTTGACTTTGCGAAATAATTGAGTTAAAACACTCGATAAAACATTAATTAGCTTAGCAGTCTGGAGCAGATAACATAGATAAAACCCTATGTAATTCATATTGATTAGAATATGCACATTGAGCGTAACCTCTTAAGACAAGTTTTCCTTATTAAATGGACACAAAGCCCAGGTCATTATTCGTACAAAGAAAGATCGCTTTAGATTTTATCTTTTCACATAAAAAGGTTTGATTGGATTTCTTTCTGAGGAAGCTGCACAATCTATTTTATTCTGGTTTGATTGTATTACCTCTTAATTAGTTTGTATATTGAGTAGAACAGGCCTTATTGATTTGAGGTGCATTCATTTGCATTGCAAAAATCCCCTTTAATCCAATATAATCTCATCCTTACTCAAACACAGCAGACTGCATCTTTGAGTCACTCTTCCCCTGCTTGTTTTCCAGCTCCTGCTTTTGGCTTGTCTCAGGCTTAATAGAACCTCTTGGTTGAAATTAGAGATTTCTTTGCTTTCTTTGTTTGCAAAATCATTTTCCTAAATTTGGCTGTTTATTCAAAGGTAGTTACACTCAATTTCTGTGTATTTCATGTGGAGAATTGCATGTTGTGTGTGGTAATTTATACGTCGAGCATAATAACAAGCTGTAGTGTTTTCATGTGGCTGTGTTGTGGGGTTTAATTTCGAGCTGTTTCAGTGAATGATTGGCGCTTGTAGGTGTTGTGTGTAAATCTGCTGCTGAACACCCGTGGAGCCCGCGGAGCCGTGTCACACAGAAATCAGCATTGGAGGCGTCAAATCCCTCCCACCCGTCCAGCGCACAGCAGCAGGCTTAACAATTCTCT
Source organism: Chelmon rostratus (assembly GCF_017976325.1). Classification (NCBI taxonomy): domain Eukaryota; kingdom Metazoa; phylum Chordata; class Actinopteri; order Chaetodontiformes; family Chaetodontidae; genus Chelmon; species Chelmon rostratus. The sequence goes on along the minus strand of NC_055658.1, from coordinate 20,916,816 downwards.
GTAATTAACCTCACCTGAACTTTAATGGCCCACCTCCGGGACCGAGGGCCCTGGCTGTGTAAAATTACTGTCACACATGGAGCCGAGGGGGAGCCCTGCCGCGGCGGGTGTGTTCTACTCAGACAACTGAGAAGGAAATGCACCCCTGTGTAACACCTAATACCACCAACACGATGTCAGAGCGCTCACAGACATTTTGGGGGTGGAGAGGTGGGGGCTGGTGGTCTGGAGATGCTAGAGCACAGAAAAGCCATTTGAACATCTGAAAGTATTTGGGAGGTGGTGTTTTATTTGATTGTTTTAGTATTCTCTGTGCTGCTAAGTCATCAGTGCACTGTTCCTGCACCCCCTGATCTATGTTTTATATAGATATCCAGCCAGTGCTACCTCAACCACAAAGGCTGTTCATCAGTGCCCTCCAAAGCAGCCCATATGACTCACATGAGGGTTCTCTGATGTGCCACCTCTGTGGTTCAGGTTTTGTTTATATTTAAGCAACTAAGCTACTTGGATGCTGTTCAAGGAAAATCTCCTCTATGGTGAAAAGAAACCAGCACTGACTGTTGGTAGGAGACAGGATGCAAACCATGGCCTCTCTGTGTCACTTCCTGTTGTGGTTTCGGAGAGCACAGTCATCATTCACACAACTGCAAGAGGTTCCCTGTCGGAGCAGTGGCAGGATTCTGTAGGCCATCAATCAATGTGGTTAGTTTTCTGGTATTCACATGAGTGGAGCTGCAGGCACTGAAGGCCTCTGCATAAGCACACAGGTTCAGTGTGCAGAAAGTGCCCATGAATTTCATTTCCAAATAGAACAACAGTTGAAATGTAATTTGCGTCAAAATGCTGTCAAACTAAAAACTAAAAAAACTGCAATGTTTTTCATTTTTGATGCTTCACGATAAGTTAAGGTATAAACTGGTTTACTAACTTGCAGGGTTGTGAGCCCTCAGTTGGTCAGCTGTGACTGGTGAGTTGATCACAGATTATTTCACGAACTGTACATTATTGATCATCCAATCCAATGTGATGACCAGTGTGAACAGCTTTTTTAAAAATCCATCACTGCTGCACCAACTTTGGATGGATGTTTATGGGTGTGGAGGGAAAGGAAGTGGGATTCACATTATCTGATTGGTTTTGAATTAGTCCAGCTTCGAGTCTCAAGACAAACAAGCGGCTGTGATATAAATTACGACATACTTAATCAAGTATATGAGACACTGTGTGTGAGTACAGAGCACACAGCGACACTTCAGACCGGGTCACAATCCTGCGGCCGAACGCCTGCTGCTCTCTCTCTCATCTTCTCCGAGCCAGTTCAGTAGTCCTCGTACAACAGCTGCATGCAGCTACCGAGACGTTTGGCAGCGTGAACATGTGCATGTTGAACACTGATCTGGATCCTGTGTGTGGCACGTCTGAGCCCTGGGCTTTGGTGCGGCAGACGGGTGGGGCGCGGGGTAGATTTGTGATGGATACAGCGAGTCTGAAGTCATCCACACGCCCTGTGGCACACTGGAGGCAGCTTTCCGACAGGGATGTTCTCACCATGTGTGTGTTACGTGTGTGTTCATGTGCCCGGTGGCTGAAACACACACAGAGGGGTGAGTCACATCCGCTATCCGTGGATCAAACGCTTCAAGTAGGCTCTGAGTTTACCATTAGGCCTGATATTTTATCAGCACTGATCCTCTGCCACGGCTCACTGATAGCGTGGACAGTGAGGAGGCCCCAAGACCTCTACACTGAGTCATTTCAACTTTTACTTGATTGTGCTGTATCACATGTTCGAGTTGTGCCAGATGGCCACCCGACATTTCATACGGATGTGTTTCCTGCACTGCGTTTCAGTTATTCTTGCATTTAAACGAGGCCGTATTGACGGGCTTTTTTTGCATCCTATTTACAACATAATACTGCAGTTCAGCAATCATAGATTTATGATAAAACAGTGGGATTACAATGAAAATGATGAGTTGTGTTTTTTCATTCCTATTAAAGTACAATAAAGTTAGAAAGAAAAGAGCTGTATTAACATGTTTTAATGTCACTGGTGTCATTCAATGTGTTATTTTAAAGTATTTAGAGCCGGCAGATTACCGTAAATTGATTAGCCGGTGGGCAGCAGCGGGGACAGCTCCGTCATACACATCAGCAGTATATGCAAAGTGACAGGCTGATAGGTCTACACACACACACACACACACACACTGAGCCCCTCTCACCCACTGGCTGCTGCAATATCCCCCGAGCCGCTATCTGTCTGCCACTTGTATGAAGGATAAAGAGACAGGATGTGGAGTGGGGGGGCTCGGGCCTATGACTGAATGCGCCATCAATGGGCTTATTTTCATTACAGCCAAACAAATGTGTCACCCCAATCATCACACGGCTGATTTTATCCTTCTGTTACTGTAGCTCCACAAGCATTTCCTTTTGTGAGCGCTCGCTCCTGATAATCCCGCTCTGACAAAGGGGCCATGTGCCGCCACAGAGTTCCATGACCAAAAATGTAAAACTAGTCGTTTCCACTTACATACTTTCTCAGTGATATCATACATAATGAAAGAGTGTTTGTAAGCACTTTTGCTTGTTAAGTAATTCCTGTAATCCCTAACGTTGCAATAACAAGTATTTAGAGGTAAACACTTACTGGAATTCACTTGTTTATGCAGATTGTTTGAGTTAGAATAAAGTAATTGTTTAAAAAAAAACATCCTGAAATATTCTTTAATATTGTAAAATGTGGTCTTCCAGCGTAAATCAAGTGCTTTGTGGTAAGAGTTAAAGGATACATTTTCACTGCGGATGAAGCAGTTGTGTGTTATCACATATTTTATAGATTAATTGAGCGGTGTGAGTGCAGCTCTCAGTGGGACGGGGCCTCAGTGCTTTCAGCCGGGCCTCCTAAACCTGAGAAACTCCTTTATTCCACCCTTCACTTGCAGACTGACTCCAGCTTTACTGGGCTGGCCCGTCGTAAATGGGACTGGCTATCTTTTTTCTCAGACGCTGCCTCGGCCCTGCCAGACTCGGTGTGGGCTACGGAGCGACCTTACCAGGTGAAAACAGAATTACAGCTGGTGTAAAATACACACAGCAGCAGGCCTGCTGCATGGTGGTTTCTGTTGTTAATTTCTGACGTCTGGAGGGCAGGTTTCCAGAATGAGATATTCATTGCAAGAACTAAACATTACCATACATTTATATCTGAGGAGAGACCTTGCAAATAGTTTTAGAATAAGCATGCTGTTTCAGTCATATTTCAAACCTGTGAGGTGATAAATATGACACTGGTTATGACATACAACGGTTGCAGTGGCCACTGCCCCTTTGACCTGTTTGACCGTCCTGCCCCACTCGACCAGATAAATGGACAAATCGATCAGTATTTCATCAGTTACCTGTATTTTTCTTATCGTTGCAGATGCTGCTGTTATTGTTATTAACTGTGAGACAGACTGTGGAGCTCTCGGTAAACAAACAATGACATTGTCATCTTTGTATTTATATTAGTATTCAAATTGAAGTTAAAAGAACTTGTATTATTCCATTCTATGATTCCAATAATTGTCACAGTAAGCACATCCTGCCAAGCTGCTATTCAATGCGTGATGGCGTCATCATCACCAACGCTGACATTTTCTATGAATTATTGAGTTGAGGAGAAACTTAAGGTTGCTGTTACCATTATCATATATTATTTATATATCATATATTATTTATTCAGTAGTTTTTGTTATAATGTGAGACAAACAAAAATGATAGTGTGTATTTCTCCTCTTGTTGCCAGTGAGGACCAGCCTCCTTTTTCATGTAATGTACAATGCAATGAGACGCAGGGCACAGTGTGAAACTCGATGAAGTTGTTTTAAGGCGGAATGAACAGCAGGAGAGTGTCTGATACCAGCAGTTCAGGTTGATTTGCATGTTCGGCAGAAACTAGGATGAATTTCGTAGAACTCCAAAACTTCATTTCCTTGACTCTGTGATTTGTTGCAATCCCCAAATCAACCAACAGGTAAATTGTTGTATTTTTGTGTCTGTATCTTTTTTATCAAAGTTGAAAGTAAGCATCTTAAATTAGGTTTAACAACAATGAAAACAGTTTTCCATACAGTTAGAGTTAAAGGGTCCACGCTGCGTACTTGACTGACTTTCAGCGAAGTCGGGTCGAGCATCATCGATCCAAGGCGGGGTTCGTGAAGGTGACGACGGAAACGCTGGGAAAAACAAATTGACCCTCGACGCCCCCTGTAGCTGAGAAATTCAGTGTCACGCCCCCAGTGGCTTCTGTCACAGCAGGTGCTTCTCCTCAGAGGTGGAATTGAGCCACAGCGTAAGTACACACAGAGAAACAATTTTGTTATGTGTCATTAATTGGAGACTGGCGCATTTGTGTTACTGACAGTTTCATATGCACTTAATTCAGCCGTGCACAATGTAGACTGTTACTTGACAATCATGGCAAAAGAAATACTGTAGATCAGATTCAGAATATATAGCAGTCTTTGTAAGGATATGGAACCCAGTTGAAATGTTTGAGATCGTCCATCACCTCCACGCGTGACGCGTGGCGCAGGTCTGCCATGCTATCCTTCTGAAGAGGGTATCAAGTGAACACTTACTTGCAACTATGAGGAATGTGGCACTGTGGTGTCCAGCAGACTGCAGCGTCTGGAGGAATGTGCCAGAGTATAATCTGTCCTGTCCCGGAGCGAGAAACGCTCTGAGGAACCTGTTAGGCCTTTTCACCAGCTGGTAAACACACGTTCATCTGTCTGGGAGTAGACCTCTCTTTGACTGGCTGAGATCACTCAGTACGTAATAGAAAACAATGACAAGTGACACTGTTTTGTGTTGTTGAAAACGGAGACAAGAGGCTGAGATGCGATGAGCAGAAACAGAGCCATTAGTGTGTGAGCAACGCTGCAGTGATGCTGCAATAAAAGCCGCAGGATGAACAGCCACAAGAAGGGAGAAAACACGAGTGTCGTACGGTGAAACCAATGCTATCCTGTGTTATTTCACCATTCAACTAAACTTCTATGGCGGCCTACCAGAGGCTGCATGTGCACGGCACAGGGTCATCAGTGGGAAGGCTTCTGATTGTGTGTGTGAGTAAACAATGCAGCCAGATGCCTGCTTTTATTAGTCATGCCATACTCTGGAGTAAGGTGACATGTTATTAATGGCATTTCACTTGAGTAATTATCTGTATATGTTGCGTTTATGTGTAATGGTGTGGGTATTTATATTGATCTGTTTAGTTCGCATGAATGTAGGTTTAAGATTCATGTTGCATTTTTGTTTTTGCCTTTTGACATCTTGGCGCCATGCAGGAATTAAATGTTCCTACTTTAACGTGTCATCCACTGTGTTGGATGACATGTTTTAGTAAAAAAAAAAAAATTCGAATTACTTGAAAGTTCCTACAGTACGTCCCTTCTTGTTTACCACGGAGAAAGACTTTTTTTAAATTTACATTTAAAAATTTACTTCGGCAAATTTGAACACTTTTTAAAGCGTTCAGTCTCTCTGAATGACATACAGATGCAACCACATATCGTGGACTCCAGCCAGCGCTGTGGCAGCTGTACCTGTATTTTCATGCCCAGCGGCTCACAGCCTTTTCCTCTGTGCCCAAACACGAGCCTGTGTTTTAATGTCATTATTTGAACAGATAATTTCTATTTGTTGTCTCTGACTTAAAGTATCCAGGTCTCTGGTTGCAGCTAAGCCTCCTGTCACGACTTGTCGCTCGAGGGGTGCCGTGATTTATCGACAAGGTAAACAGCTTATGAATGAGGCCTAAGCTTTAGTTATACAGTTTACAACATTTGAGTAACCACAGGAGGTTTATGTACACACACTTTCTCAAGGCTACTGTTAGGGGAGAGAATGAGGTTGCCAGCCTCATCTCGTGTCGAGCGAAATTCCTCAATGTCTTAATTGTAAGGCCGTAAGATTAATTCTGCGTGCACAGTTGCTTGTGTAAACGTTTCAGGGTGACGCTGAGACATTTTTAAACAAGTTTCAAAGCAGCGTGAAGAGTGACGGGGATTGTTTACACCGATACCTGCAGCTTTTTCTGCGGCGCGGTCTCGTCTCTGAAGCTGAATGTCCTCAGGCTGACTTGGTTTGTTTGGGGAAAAAGGGAAATGAAGGAAGGACCAAATAAAGTACAGAAGGAAAATTGTCACATGATTATTTAACAGTATTTGTGCCATTTTCCTGTTATGAACTGCTAAGTGCCACCTTGGACTTGCCTTCAACAAGTTGTACAACAAATACGATATATTAACAAATTCTATCCTACAGCCTATAAATAACCTTCTTCTCTCCTGTACATCGATCACTTTCAGGAGAAATTATAAGCTTTTTAAAAAATTTTGAACCATCAAAACGTTCTTTTAATTTAAAGCACCACCTTTATGAAAGAATTTGGTACAGAAGTGAAATACAGTATTTGCAGTTGTTTTCGTTTCCCTCCATGGCTCAGTGTGCACAGAGGGGAACAAATTCGAGGGTCAACCTGCATACGTTTCAGTGCATAAAGGAAAGGCAGGGGCTGCTATCGGCTAATTATTAACCAGTTAGTGCTCTTTCCATGTGCACATGGGAAGTAGGCTCACAGACATGCAGTAGAGAAAAAGGAGAGAGAGAAAATGGAAAAAAATGTGCTGCAAAAAGACACTAGCCTAACTGAAAAGTTTTGGTGTTGTAGCATTGTCAAAATGTGGTGCACTTAATACTTGAGGATGTGGAGCAGAGGTAGCTATTATGCAGAATTAATATTCCAAAAATTAAGAAAATACTTGTTTGTTTTTCTAGTCCAAGACAGACGTTGTTTTAGGATTGCTATTTCTCCTGGTGTCTGCTAATGTGTAAATAGGCTGCTATTTTACACCAGTCCCAGCTGACGCCATATCTATCTGCTCACAGGCGTCACCGAATTCTTGCACATATTTAAACACAGCTATTGTAAAAATGGCCCTCTTCCTGTTGTTGTTTTGCGGAGACTTGATTTTATTCAAGCCTCAGGAAGTGGAATAATTTCAATGCAGATGTTTTTCACTGTAAACAGCCGTAGCGATCTGAGGGGAGGCAGAGGATGAAAGCGAGCATCGGGGAGAGTGAGGAGTGTTTTCCAGAGGTGGAAAACGTACTGAAATATTTTGCTCAAGCGGTGGTGGTGGTGGTGCTTCATTTAAATTCTAATTAAAACAAAGGGAGTTTGTCCAGAGGAAGGCTCAAGCAGAAGAGAATTATGTTAGTTAAGAACTTTGACAAGAACTCAAGAACATGGCAGATTAATATTAAACCCAACAAACTTGCACAATGCAAAGCTTATATTGTGACGTGGTCCCTGCGGGACAATGTGGAGACTTGCTAACTGGCTTTTGAATGCCACATTATCTCAGAAAAGGCTACTTTGTTAACCTAAGTTTAAATTTGTCATCGAGTAATTGATATTATATACTCAGAACAAGGATGGCGGCTTTGTTGTTGACATTAAATTTGTCAATTCTGTAAATCAGGCTTCGCAAAGGTTGAAAGATGTGTCAGCTGGTAAAGTGTGACACTTCTGTACTCATGTTATTAATAGTGATAGAACTACTCTTTCATTTGAATGAGCTGCATTTGTTTTAAATAAGCTTTATTGGCACTGACAAGCAGGACAAGTTCAACTCGTGCTACGTTTTATGTTTCTGCACCTGCTATACTAATAATAATTTTTAAAAAACTACTATAAATACCAGCTTTAAGTTGAGCACAGTAGCTGATAAACAGGTCCGTGGCTGCTGAGAATGAAAAATGACACAGTCTTGTTGAAGATTAAACTCAGATCCGAAGCCATTTTTATGTGCTGAGGTGTTATGGTTAAATCAACAAGCACTAACCAATATGCTCTGGCCGAGTGCAAACAGAGCAGCAGACTCATTTGATTAATGAGCTGGCATGATGTAACCACGGGGGGGAAATAGGTTAGTGCACCTGGTCGTTTACACAGTTTTTCATTCATTTGGAAAACGGCTGTGTTGAGGGAGTAAAAAAAAAACAACAACAACATTTCAAACCAGCCACTACGCGGAACTGTAAATTATTCAAATAGCCAAATGATTGAGTTTCTGCTAATCTTGGCACCGCCTTCTCAATAAATGTCAATCTTTTTGACAGAAATATAGCTTATAGGTCATGGCCTACTGGTGTTCTGTGTAGCCCTGCGCGCCCACACACACGGTTTGTTTCTAGCTGTCTGCAACACATGTGAGTAGTTGTGGCAGACGATGATCGTCCGGGCGTCTCTTGCTGTGTTGGCCCCTGCTGTGAAGATGCGCGGTGTTCAACCAGCAGCTAATATGGCGCTGTCATATATTGCTTTTCTTTTGTCTTTTGTCAGTGGTCATCAAAAGGTCAGGGAGGTGACGTGAAGTTGTAAAATGGCCTGAGGTAGGTTGACCTATGGCTGCCTGAGCATTCCTAATGCAATAGTGAGGCCCGCGGGCCTGGCCTGCCAATACCGGGCTGATTATAACGAATCAGGTCCCTCTTAACACAATAATGTGATCAATTTCTCATTCCACTGAATAAATAACATGGCAGATAGGAGCTCTGTGTGACCCGCCGTTAACCCCTTGCCTCATTATTCATATCAGTGCCTGAAAGGAGAGAGGGAAGGAGGTAAGGAGAGAAAGGAAGAAACAAGTCAATTTGAGCTAATTATTGGTTGGACAGAGTTGCTTTGCTAAATGCGGCTGATTGGACCAATGTCCTGGGCCTTTATTTTATGACATCTGCCGTGAGTAAGGCCAGTGAAACTCTGGACCTGCTTTTCTTTCCTTTAGGGATTTAAAAGGGGCGACAGATGCTTTACTGTTCCCCAGCTAGTGGAGGCAGGAGCCCACACGTGGATCCACAGCAGCCCGGCCAGGCCAGGCCCTGCAGTGTAACACAATAGGCTCACTCTGACTGCTTTCTCCCTGCTGGGTGCATGTTCTGTCCAGCCGCCGGTTAACATGAGGTAAGATACCCAGCTCACCCGGTTTGCGAAGAAGTGGCGACAACAGAGCTGCTAATGGGATCATAATCAGCCCTGTCATCCTTGCATCATACATAAGAGGACTCCTCTCTGACACATTTGAGCTCTTAAATCTAGATGCTTCTACATTTACTTCAGATAGGCGGTTACCCTCCAATCTTTGTTCCGGCCTCAGTAACAGAGCCCAGTATGAGCAGGCAGGATTTCTCTGCATTGTAACCAGAGGCCCTGTGCATCTGTGGCAGGACCCATGTGGGAGCATACGACACTCCGAGGTGAAGCTTTGAGCTTTACACGATACCCAGTCAAGCTCGACTGGGAGGATGTGACACGGTCATCGCTCTTCATTTATTTACCTGTGGGTTCGTTTTTTTCTCCTTTTTTTTCTTGTCACAGTCCCGCTCTGAGCCTGTGTGCACTTCACCTGACACTCGATATCGAGACCTATTGCTTTCATCTCCTCAAGTATTGGTCTTCACTTATCTCACTCTCATCATCTAACTTGGATGCATTTAAATGTTGCTAATTTCACTTTGGTAATTGCCTGTGTTTAATTAGGTTTGAGCAAAAGAGCATTTTAAGTAATTTGAAGTTACCGGTGCAAAGTTCCCCAAAGTCAGTGCACATCTATAGAGACCTTGACATGAAAAATAACCTAAAACCTGGTGTATTGCATTTTGTTGCAAGGAGCTGGAGTGGCTTGAGAGGCCATTGCCCAACAGAGGTTGTATCTTAGCCAGTTTATGTGCAGCAGTAATTCATATTCTCACAGTGGGTTTTTATGCAAAGTACTAAACACCAAGGTGCTTATTCAAGAATGTCATTTGAGCTCTTAAAATCAATGAAAATGTGCATTTTGCTTGTGCTTCTTAAGGTAAATAGAGTGTGCATGCTTTTCTCATCTCATATTAGACTCAACCTCACAGTACAAAATCACACCAGATGTCTGTATCATGCTACTTTATATCCAGCTCTGTACAGTAGATCCCCTCGTCTCTGTTAACACACAGACCTGATGTCCTTAGCATCTGGCCACATGGCTGTATCTCTCTGTGTCTCCCCCGGATCCCTTTTCTTTCTCCGCTTTTCCATTTCTGCCTGCATAATTCTGCAGCATGTAAAAGGCCTGAATGACGACGCAGAGGCCCCGTACAATTTTATTTAAGCCATTACAGTTCCTGGGAGCGTATCGGGAAGGGGGGCTCAGTTCCACATGAGAGGACTTCCTCCTCACCAGGCAGTGTTTAAAGAAGAGCAACAGGTGGCTGCTGGCAGAGGGAACCTGAGGCTAAGTGGATGTCAAAGTGGAATTGCGGCTGAATCACGGCTATTTATTTGACCCTCCTCACATCTGCACTCTTCCCCTCTGAGAAGGAAGAGGTGGGAGGGGAGACGAGCAGAGGGGCGTTTTGTTCGGCTCCTCTCCACAAGTTAATGTGGGGTTGGGGGATGTCTGGGGGAGTAGGGGGATAGGGGAAATTGTACATGGTCTTAATTACAGCTCTCTGTTCACATGGCCGCTCCCGCTATGTGTTTATGTATGGAAGTAACATCATGTGCGCACAACATGAAGAGGGTCAGTGGGATGGAGGTGTTTTTCCACGTGGCGAGCGAACGCATCCTATTAAATCACTGTTGTTCACATCAAGCGGCTTGACCCCCAATGAGATTCATCAAGTTTTTTATCAGGAAAGCAGCAGATGTGGGAAACAGAGTGTCTTTCCACAAACAGATCTCTAAAAGATGTCTTTGTAAAATGCAATGCGTAGAATAAAAAATACAAAAAAACACAAAAAATACAAATGAGTATATTGAAACTTAATGTTTAATAATTGTACATTTCAAGCTATATGTGCATATACTTGAAGTATAATTTTAAAATTTTTGTTCAGAGCACTACTAAATTTAATGTGTTCTTTTTGTTTTTCTAAATTATGTGGTTTCTCTTCTGTTCACATATATAATGCTCAAAATGACATATCATAATTTTTTTAAGCTCATATGGTGTACCTGTTAGCAAACAGTCACATATTTATATATTCAGTAGTTAGGGAGCAACATTTGCATTCATTTGGAAACATGACCATGACATCACCTTTTAGCACAGTTTTTGGTCTCTACCAACTCTTGAATGAAATATTTGTCTCTTTGGCTGCTAAATGCTCTACTAAGTTCCCCAGCTAGCCACTAACTGTATCTGTCTGCTGATGGGCTGATAGTGTACAGTGGGTTTTTAGACCTTTGTTTCTGACGACAGCCAACCAAAAGAGTTAAATGGCCAGCATTCCCGGACCCCTCTCTGAGCTAGCAGACTTTCTAAACACCACCCGCTTCGAGGGTTATTGGCAGTGAATAGAGAACAGTGGCCAGGTCTGGGAAGGATCCCTGCATGTCTTTCCTGTTAGCCTCAGTTTTTCCATGCTGTTATCAAACCAGCTGATAATGGAGAGCTCCGGGCTCTTTTTTCTCACTGCCACACATTCTGATGGCGTGACACAGACCTCCACCACAGAGCCCGCTCTGTCTGAAGCACAGCACACTGCCAGGCCGAGGCCCGCAGCTGGTTCGCATATTGGTGAAGGACTCTGCCAGTCTGACTGCTATTAGTGATATCTGAGGATGTGCATGTGTGTGCCGCCCTGGTTTCAAGAGTTTCTGAACATGATAAATACTTTAGGATGAGCAGACAAGTGGAAGGACTCAGATCAGGTGCAGATAGGTGTGGTAATGTGGTACAAATAAAAAGTGTGAGTAAACTGTGACCTTCACTTTAGAATCTGAATCAGCTTTATTCAAGTATGGTTACACATTCAAGGAATTTGACACCACACAGTTCCAGAAATCACATGCAAACATACATCAAATTAAACAAAAACAAAAAAACAACAACAAAAAAAAAACAGTTATGCTTTCAAACTGGCATATTACTTCTAATTAACGACAGATAATGTATTCTAGAAATGCAGCGTAATTTTCTAAAATTTACATCTACTTTCTATTTTTCAAGCATTTGAATACTCTTATTTTTACTGCCAGCAAGAAAATTATGGACCAGTACTTTTGGTCAAATGTACCAGTGCTTTGCTTCGTTGGTGAAAACAATGGTGATTGCTACATTTTCCTGTTTACCACATGGGTTGGCATGGCAACAAATACATAACTGCACAACACATCTTGGACCAATCAGACCGCTTGGTTAAATCAGATTACTTTGTCGAAAACAGTTCTCGTAAAATACGTGAAGCATTACAGGACAGCACGGACATGCGAGCACATTATGAGCGCGTTATTGAAGGCTGGAATCTGAATATTGTTATATTAGCAAAACTCATAAAAAGTCTAGGGTGAATTCTTTAGGGGGCAGTTCTAGATATAATTGTAAATTTAGCAACTTATGTCATGTTTGAAATGTACTCTATATTGCTTGTAATTGTAGTGTCCTCCTTTTTTCTCATACAATTCTAATAAAAAATTAGTTGTTCTACTGTAAAATAACTTTTTCAACTCACATTGTACCCAAGACATTATATCTTACATTCCAGAGCTTGACGTTTTTCAAATTTTTTAGAGACGATAAACTTACCACGCTACATCATGACTAATAGGTTATTAATTATCGAGTTTAACTTATTTATAGTGACTATTTAATTGCTGAATTAACAGTGTTAATGAATCATTCTCCACTGGTACGGACCACTGCCTTCCCCCGTGTCTGTAACTAAGTGGGAGGTAGCTCCCAGTCTGAGGCACAGTAAAGTTTATTAAACACATCAGCTGGTTTGCAGCAGACCATTACTGAAATGCTATATTCCAGCAATGAGAGATCAACAAATAGGCCTGGGAAATAACAAGCGAGGGGACTTTGGTCTTTTAAACCAGAGAGCATTATGCAAACTTTGAAGGAGGAATTTATTAAATCTCTTACAGCAACTGAGGGGCTCTATATTTAACTTTGCCAGAGCACTTCGGACAAGTATTGGCTGTGGTTTCCAGTTGGCTCTGAGAGCAGTCTGGTGGCTGCGAGGCAAACTTTGGAGTCCCCGATTCCTAAAATGAAACAGCTGCATAGTGTGACACAGTGAGAGCGGTGGGGCGTAAGGAGGAGTTTTCATGAATGAAGTCAGTGGGAGGGGGAGGAGAGCAAGCTGGCTCGGGGCTGAACACTACTATGTAGGTGTGTCATTAAAAGGGTTTGGGGGCGTACAAAGTATGGGTGTGGACTCAGACATGGGTCATATAAGTTCAGTTTGATTCATAGTATAAGAGGGGAAATGGTGTTGTTGTTTACACTGGCTCAGGGTGCACAGCAACCCACTGTGTAATTTGTAGTGTAGTTTGCACAGATCTGCCCCCAGGGAGCCATGAGAGGCTGTCCTACATCGGCTGTTCCCCCTCTGCCAGAGCCCCGTGTGTCCCTGCACTGCACAGCCGACAGAGACAGAACAGAGCACCACTTTGACCACGCAAAGGGATATTAAAGTCCAACGCTGAAATTAAACTTCAGAGTTTCACTTTAGATGAACCTCCAAAGCTATCTAGCAGCCCTCTCGCACTCTGTGCCAGAACAATATCTGTATAATTAATAACCACAGGAAGAAAGAGAGAGAAATCCACTTTGCCAAGCCAAACCAGAGCCATGTGTATGACGGTATGGAGCGCACACACTTTGTTTGGATTGGTGAGACAAAAAAATGCACTATAAAATACTTTCTGCTGAATCTGTGGAAAATTGCGGAGGGAAGCAACACGCTTTTTGCGTCCACCTGTCCAATCAGCGCCGGGAAGCTGGGCGGGGATGGCATCCAGCCGGTGCTGGATTATGAGTCACAATCACAACCAACGCAGTGTGGTGTGGCAGACTTCTGGTTGTCCAACATACTTGTTCTCTATGATGACAAATATCCAGAGCGTTCCTTTGGTAGGAAATAAAAGTCCTCTCGATGTGAAAACAGAGGACCCTACATCCATCCTATGTCACACACGTGCAACACTTTTCACTCATCCTGCATTAGACTTAGTTCTTGTTCAATTGGTTTTATACACCAGAACAAGATTATTACGTTTTAACACGAATCTTTCGACCAAGCAGGAAGCTGGCAAGCATTTTTTTACACCTTCTGATTCCTGTAAATACACAGCTTCTCTCTGAGATGAAGCCAAAACTCGACTTCAGTCCTATAATGCAGGTCTTCGGCGATGGCTACATCTGCATAACATATGCCAACGGTATTTTACAGTGGCGTGAGTGCATAGCTTACATTTTTAGGATGGGTGGTCTCAGTGGTATTTTAAACCATTATTTTTATTAAACCTGGCATTCTTTGCACCCTGCTTGATCCCCTTTTTCCTCCTTAATTTCTGCTTTTTAAGCATCTTGTTATTAAACTCACTTGCATACCTCTTTTTTCTCACCGCTTTTAATCATTTTAATATGTAAAAAATAATAACTAAGCTGAAATTATACCCTTCACATGCACTGAGCTTCACACGAACTTTCCCACCACCGCAGTGTTTTTCTTTGCGCAGGGATGCGTGTTCTGCTCTTGTTGGTGTGTGGCTATCTATCTCACACCCCTCCTCAAGCTCTCCTGATCAATATGGTGAGCCACTGGTCATCATCACTCATTGGGAGCTGACACACACAAGTGCATGTGCCTGTATGTACTCACATACGCACACACACACACGCCGTCGCCTTTTAAACCTCTGTATCTCCTAGAGTAAGCAACGGGACGTAACCCAGAGAGCACATAATCCATCTGGCTTTGATTAATGGATTCAACATCCATTTTCAGACCCATACAATGCCCCTGTATGAATTTTATCAGAGTACAGTGACAAATAGTGGTTCTGTTCTCCGCTAAGAGCCCTCATTGTTCCTCTGACGAAGAGTCATGCAGATGTCACCGCCTCGGCCAGGCTGCCCAGTGACTTGTTTAGAAAATATAAATGTAACGGGCTGTAGTCTGACATCATTGTCTCAACAATATAGATGCCTATTTTGTCAGCACATAATCGGTATAAATGTATGACTTGATACTATTTTACCAGAGAATAATATCCAGGCTGTGTTCGGGGCAGTGGTGTCATTGTGCACATGTTTCCTCGTGAAATAAAATGTCAGCATTTATTAAAACTGTCTCAAATATGTCTTTGCTTGAGCTATTCTATTCTTATTACAGGGCCCAAAAGATTTAAAGTAAAACTGCATGTGTGCATTTAGGTGGAATCCTCTCAGTATTCATTTGGAAAGTTGCAGAGTTGAGCATGGCACCGCTCAACTGTTACCATACCCAGAGACTGTTGACTGTAATATCAGTAGGCTATGAAGCACTGATCAGGATGGCATGACTGGCTCCTGGATCTGGGTGTCCTGGCACTGAATAATGCAGCTTTTTCCTCTGAGCCCTGTATCCTTTGGGCCCTGTCATTGAAGATGCCCTCTCCTCTCATCTCTCACTGACACATGGAAATGTTCTCCAAGTAAGAGTTTACATCACTCTGAGAGGCTCGGTGATGAGGTTTTTACAATGGTAAACGGCCTGGCCTAAGTGGCGTGCGTCTCCCTCTGAGTATGTCTCCTGACTGTCCTCCTAATGACTCTGAAAATATGCACGGCGCTCCATTTATGGGCAGTAAAAACAGTCATCCAGCCGCATGCTAACAGACTGTGAAGAGCGCCATAAAAGCTGTCTCCGTCATATTCACTTACAGCATAGTGCAGACTGGCAGCTCAACTGGCTATCATAACATCCAGGAGGACTGTCACTGAGCTCCGCGGTACCTCTCTGCCCGTCACGAGCAGCCAAACATGAAGTAAAACAGCAGGCGTGCCCTCCCCTGCTACAGAGGGTGACATGAACTAGCAGCCCCGCACATAGGAAGTGACATAAACAAGCAGGCCCCAGAGAGGAGGGCCATCAGTGGCGATGATGAGCGACTCTCTGGATGCTCCTTGACATGTGCGGCTGCAGCAGAGAAGGGGGTGTAGGGAGCAGAGGAGGGAGGCGGCGGGTGTAGGCGGGGTGGGGGATGGTGATGAAGGCGGGTGTTGCGGGGGTAAGCGGTAGAAGTGTGTGCACGACTGCATTATCCGGCTGATTTAGTTATGACAGCTGGTGCCCAAGAGGAACGCAGCGGTAGGGGATAGGATCGCCCAGGCTGCAGACAAATGATGATGAAGAGATCACTTTAAAGAACAATCTCCATAATATTTCATGCTCGCTCGGCAGCTCCCAGGCAGCCCGGGCTGCAAGGCTAACTGCTCTATCAATTGATTTGATTCACTGCCGGAGCTACTCCTCACACATAGTATTTCAAATAAATGACACAGCAGATAGGAATGATATCTACATCAATATTAACCCTGAAAAGAACTAATGGATGCCGGCTGCAATTTGCGCTATATCCTGAGTAATGCATGGGAGGCAGAAGGCAGGTGATGGAAGAGTTATAACTCAAGCTTTTCCTGTCTCCCCCCAAGGCACAAGAGGATACAATTTGACCTACACCCACCCCACCCAACACAAATATACAAGCTACATCTTTCCTCCTCCCTAGGCAACCATTTGTTTTTGTATTTATAAAGCACATTATGGCGGACTGGGCTAAACTAAACCATCTCTCAGGCTTGTGGAACACAAAAGCAGTTTATCAGATAAATCACCCTTGACCAGTTAGCTATTAGAGCAGCCAGGAAGTGGAGCCCGGGCACGTATGGTGCTTATAATGATAGCATAGTTGCCTTTTATTAATGCGTGGACATGATGCATGCTCCTGTGTTGCAGTGGTTTAACATGGCTCAGCACTCTTTAACCTGATCCCACTTACTAATCCGCTGTATTATGAATTCAGATCAGGTACCGGGATAGATATACAGATTATAGCTGATAAAAAAAGACCACAGTGGCTTTCCATGACTTTTATGCGAAGGCAGAAAGCATGTCATAGTGAGGTTCATCTTTAGAAATTTGCTCACTGGAGGAAAATTGTTCCTACCACTTTTATTCACTCTAGATAATGTGTCTTTTGAGTGGCACACAGACAAGGTAGCATGCATGTTACTTGTTAAAATACGCAGCGGTCAGGTAAGGTGTTTTATTCATTGCTGTGAGATATATTTAGGTGGCAACACTTGCGTAAAGGTGATGCCAGAGCATTCATTAGCCTGGATGATGTTCACTGAGTAGCTACTGATCACTCCTGTCCCTGATATCTGACCCCTGCCCTAGTAAGAAGAGACCTCAACCTCACACACACACACACACGTAGGCAGACAGATAATGGGAGGGTTGTGGCTTGCCGATAAGGTGGTGATTAATCACAGAGCTGATGAGAGTGTGTAGGGTTTCCATCAGTGATGCTTAATGAATGTCATAATAATACGAGCATCTCTGATTGCTCAGGTCAGCAAGTCGTGTGTGAGTGTCTGTGTGTGAGTGTGTGTGGGGTGGGTATGTAGCGAAGGTGAGGTTTTTATGTGTGTGTGCATTGTGGGGGGAGCAGGAGAGAAGCTGTGCCTTAGCTGAGACCCCCACTGCTGAGTAGTCTGCTAATGAGTCCACTAGAGACCCACCCAATACCTTTGATTGTGATGCCATGGAAGAGAGGGGAGCAGTGCAATCTTTAGCTGGATTAAGTATCTCTTAAAGAGATCTACTTTCAGCCACAATGTTATCAACCCTTGAGTGTGTATTAATTAGGCCTATTGCAGAGGCGAAGCGGACGAATTTGCAGTATTCCCTCTGCTCTCCTGCAGACAAACATGTGCACACACGCGCGTGCAGGGTGAAAAAAAAAATGCGTCTGGTAGCGTCTTGCAGAAATTCACTCACACACAAACACAAGCCTCCTGTGCTGTGCAGCAGTGCAGTTTATTGTGAAGGGGGGAAAGCATACATGTTTAACGTGAAGCCTACACCTCAGTCTACATGTTCCAACATATTGTTCGCTTTAATTTGACACCCCATTACATCCCCATCTACATGTTACAGCCACACATCTGCATGCATGTTTTGGTATTGTATACATCATCCTGTTCTCATTAGCAGGGCTTTTGATATGAAGTGATGCATTATCTACGCACCAGGCAACAGTTGATTGACTGTGGGCCGGTAATACTGTTTAGCCCCACTTAGAGCAGCCTGGCTTTGATGTAAGTACATATTTCCTGGTGAAGGGGTTGTTATAATTTCAAACATTCACTGTCTCATCATATGGAGGGCTGACATTGTTGCGGTTCACTTGCTTTTTTTTATCTCTTACATGTGTTTCCTGGACATGAAATCCACTATTTTCCTCTTCCCTGCAAGTCATCAAGCAAACGTCTGTTAGCTGGCCTGCAGGTACAGCATATTGTTTACCTCGTTACCCTGTGTGGCTAAAACCCTTCAGCTTATGCTAGCAGGAGGTATTGCACAAAGCGCTGATATTCAATCCAGTCGCACCTCCCGCCCCCATCTCCATCATAACCTGGATGTTTAAGAAGCATGTCCAACTGGTATGTTTTGACTTGGTTTAAGTGGTGTTTAATGACAGTGGACTGGCTGTTCTGTTCCGGAGCTGTGTTAAGAGTTTCTAATCAAACGTTCTGCTCCATCAATAATGCAGCGCCTTGGATCCCATGGAGGACTTAATTGTGGGTGTATGGCTGATAGGGAGAGCCTTGGCTAGGGGTGTCTCGTTGCACTCTTTAATTAGAGACCCCCGTCATGTCAAGAGCAGGAGCCCTGGGTGTTTACTATGCAGCAACGTGCCCAGCACTACTTTGCCAAGAACCCTACTGTAACCCTGCCATCAGCCACTGCTCATAGCTGGCTCTGCCTGGGAGAAAGAGCGAGGTGGGTGGGAGGGAGAAGAAAGGAGGGAGGGACAAAGTGGAGAGAGAGTACAAATTCAAACCTCCCCATGTTTGCTTCAGTTATCGAGTTTTTTATATCCTAAAATGACTATTTAACAACAAGTTTGCTATGGAGAACTTTGCATAACATACATTCTTCTGTAGCTATTATGGGATCTTGCTCCAGCTAGTTGACAGCCTAATTATTTATTGTGGTAGGGTTATGGAATTGGCAGTACAAAATTTTGCTTGATGATAAAACAAAGTATTTTTGTGTCTCTGCAAGCCTCAATAACTGTTCACTTAAGTAAATATATCCCTTGTGACATGAGCAATGTGAACTCACTCAACTGATAAGGCTGAAGGCCATTGGGGGCGCTACAGGGCCGGATCAACAGGACATCAGGAGAAACAGCAGGCAAATGAAGGAAATCAGACAGGCTTTTGTTCGCTGTGTTAAATGTCTCCAATTTCTAGGTGGAGCTACAGTAGAACTATTGTAGTTCTTGGTGGCTATAGCCTCATCCAGGCCCATCCTCACACCGCCTATAGTATTCTATCACATTTTTCCCACTTCACCAGAGTCACACACCACCAATTTTACACATTAAAGTCTATTATAGGGGAGTACAACTGCAGATGTGAAAACAGGGAATAAAGCCTTTTGTGGCTCCAGAGGGAGCTGCATGAAATCTGATAATGGCCTCAAGTGATGTCACTTGAGGGAAGGTCAATCGGACTACGAGTTTGAAAGTGAAAAAAAAAGCTGGTGGTGTGGAAGTTAAAAAAAAGCCTTCTCTTCTTCTCTGCTTCAGGCTTGACACTCAGAACTACATTAACCACTGCTAACATTACAAAATCTCAGACCATACTGTCGGCGGTCGAATTGCACTGTGGAAAAAAAAGACAATATGTCTGGTTCTGCTGCATGGATTTGATGCTGTTTTTTAATCTGGCCACCTTTTAATGCTAGGACAATGAGTGCCAAGTATTAAATATAGTATTAAATAATAGTATCTATCTATCTATAGTTCAAATTGAACAGTTTCTCTAAGAGTGTTGTCACTCTGTTCATTGAAGCAACTTATTCATTATGTATTTTTGTCTGCGTTCTGTAGATTTTTTGCACGGTATTAAACACAGCAGAGATAAACAGAGAAAATTAAATGATATATGATGTTAGGTAAATGTAAATGATAAAAGGGCGCGGTGGGAATGCAAATTTGAGCTAAAGATAAAAATAAATAAAATAAAGCCAGAGTCATTTCTCAGATATCGCTCCCTCTGAGGGTGTCAGGCCCAGATGTGCGTTTCTTTCTTCTTCTTTTTTTCCTGTCTGTCATGGTTATTAGACCAATTATCGATAACAGGCAAACATTCCACTTCTGGAGTCTCAGCTTCATGTTTTTTATAAAATCAATATGGCCCCCTGGCCTTTATCTTCCATTCAAAAGAAAAATGACAGAACAAATTTGGTGTATGATGGATGACGGTGCCTTTATGTGGCTCATGTAATGGAGCTGATGATAAGGAGCTGAGTGGACTTCCAATTAGGAAGCTTCTCCTACTGTGATATGGATCAGTGTGATGTTTGAAATGGTGACCTGGCTTCATTGAATTGGCAATCTGACTCCACTGAAATGAGTGACAGAAAAATTGGGAGCAAAATGGGGGCAATGGGATGACATGGTGGTTACTGAGTCTGACTCTGTCACTTTTAATACATCCTACACTGAAGGTTGACCTGGTTGTAGCTGTTTGATGTTCTGATGAAAATGCAGAGATGCATGCATTTCTCAGTGAGAAGACCAAAACAACAAATTACATAATATGTGCTCTGTCAGGCGGCCCAGATCCTCTCACATTTGACCTGGTGGCTGTAGACGCTGTGATCCATCTTAATGTTTGCTAGCAGTAAAGTGGTCAAGATGGAGAGCTGCAGAAGAAGATATCATTCAGTGTCTAATCATTCTATCAAGCCTTCTGTTTGTGGGGTGTCGGAGGTGGAGGGAGACCCCGGCCAAACATCAGGTGTCACACTCAGCGCCAATGAATGGACAATGGCTATCCATCAATCTTCCATGCCAGCTTGTCTCACGGCCTGAAACCAACTACAATGTCCATCTCAAAGCAATTTGATCCCTTCAGCTGACTCATTCATCAGCCTGACCTCATTTGCAATCCAGGCTGGTTTCCTGAAGAGAGGAGAGTTGGACTCAGAGGATGAGTGCAAAATATCGAATGTGAGGGAACCAATGACCAGTAGGCCAAAATATTGCTCGGAGCACAGTAGGTAAGCGATGGTCTTTATCTCAGTACCATGGTGGCTCATTTATTTAGTTGATGGATTGTTTATCAGTCGGCCCGAACAGACATGTATTTGAGTAGCTGGAGGGAAGTTTAGAGGGGTTTTATTCAGCGACGCTGTAGCACAGCCATGTACATCCCCTTCAGCCAACTGACCTCGTCGGGTCATCGGGACTTAAGTAAGAGTGAAAGTCGCTTTAAATGGAGCGAGGCTCCCAGGGACCCAGCCTTGGCTGAGCAGCTGCTACCGGCCGTTGACTATTACTTTTCCAGGGGCTGACTTTGATGTTTTAACAATCCATACATATTGATTCAGACTGATAATAAACAATTTGATTAGCCTCTTTCTATAGGCTGTCATTTCAATCACTTTCAGAGCTCCGATGGAGTGGAAGTGAGGGGCCGTGGAAGGAGGGAGGGATGAGGGGAGGGCAACAGAGACGGAGAGACAAGCTGAAAGAGAGGGTGGAGGGCTAGAGCCCCCTCCTCAGACAGAAAAAGGAATCCAGCCCTGATTAGGCCTCTGCCTTTGGTGAATTGGACAAGACAGCTGAGCTGCCAGGTTATTAACTCCCTCAGAAAATTCTCAGCCCTCTCTCAGGCCGGCCTGAATACTGCGATCTGGATCGATAAGCAATCTCCGGTGTGTACCAAATGCCTGCTGGATTCATTTGTCTCCCAGCACCCTCTCCCTCCACTGGACAATACACCTGCAAAACTGAGCCCCCCCATCACCCCCCTCACCTCCTACTCCCTCCCTCCCTTCTTTCCTGAGTGCCGCTCTCACTCTCGCTCCTCTCCTTCCTTCTTCTCCTTCACCCTCCCTCCTCCCTCGCCTCTCTCACGTTCACTCACTGGAGTCTCTGTCACTTTTTAAATAATGACCCAGGGGCTGAAGGAACAACTGCCTACCTCTATTTCATCACGGTGAGACCCTCTCCTGCAGGCCTGGGTGACCAAGCTGTCCAGGGGGGAGAGAGGCAGAGGGACTGAAAGAGAGCGGGAGAGAGGAGCAGCAGAGGGGGGTTTGCCCACGGCGATAGGGAGGGTGGGGGCCGCAGCAGCATCATGACTGACAGAAGCACAGATGTCACCATCAGAGCTCAATCTAAGCATATAAATGACCAGCCCATGGCAACTTTGTAGTAAACATGAAAACAAACAAAGTAGCTGTTGTCATGGTTCATACCATGCAGATATAATAAACATCTAAAGACATGCCAGGTACTCATTATGTGATGCCATGCACTACTTCCTGTCTATTTGTCTTTATTATTGAGCTGTTTTGAGATGCCAGGGTGGGAGTTTGTTGATTCTAGCGAGAATATGTAGCTCCTCTGAGAAAACTCTCAGCACTGCGCTGAGAACTGAACCATATACTTTAATGTGCTGAGGTTCAGCAACCAGCCAGAGCTGCCAATATTGTCCATTTCTATCACACGTTTAGTTCCCGGAGAAAGCGGCTTCACTCATACTCAGCCCTCCCTTACGCTCAAAGCGAGCCCGTCTTTGTGGAGGAGAGGTAAAGATGGATTTACATAGTGATTGTGTTTGCTGATTTGGCAGGGCTTCAGCTGATAACTTTTAGTGATTCGCTGCGGCATTGATCTCCCAGATGGATTTATTGACGGGGGTGGATGGCTGAAGGTGGGGGTTCAGTTGGTAGGAGGTGATATGAGGAGAAAACAGTAGATAGCCACTCAAGCGAGGTGGACAGTGGATGAGCTTGATGTTACCTGCCTTTACTTGTTTGCCGGGTTATTCCCCCAAAGGAGTTAAAAGTCGTGCTGTTTCTCATAGCTCATTTCTGTGGTTTGTCTTTTCTATTGTCTTTCTATTGTCTCTGTGTGGCTGCAGAGTTGCGACCCCAGAGGGAATTGTCTGTCAGCATACAATAAAGGCAAGGCCTGCGACCGAGGTTTCCATTTCTCAGGGCTAATTGTCAGAGACAATGCACGCCACCGAAAACACAGCCTATGAAGGATAAACCTGGCGGATGTTTAGATTTTCTTATCACTGTAATCTCTCATGGAGCAAAATCAAACTGGAGCTGCAGAGATGCTTATAAGCAAAAAGAGACAGAAAACAAAACCTGTGAGGGAAATGCAGTTATTAAAAGGAGCTCTGTAAATATTTGAGAGGCCTTTAATGTGGTGAGCAGAAAAACACTCGCAGGGTGCTGTCTGTGAGCAGGGATGTGGGACAGACCAAACAGGAAGTCCCTCAAAAATGTATGTTGGAGTTTTTAATCAGTCAAAGATGGCTTGCTCATCAGGGGTTGATTGCGATGGAACAGTTTTGGTTCATAATGTTTTTTCCTTTGAAAGATCACCGGATGCGATATCATCAAAGAAAACTTGTAATAATGTAATTCGTCTGATAACATGATCCAGAAAACGGATCTTTTGATTGGTGTAATTGTAGTCCTGCATAACCACAGCATTATCCCTGTGAGCCATGTGAGGAGCCTGACTCCCGGGTAAGCACCTTTCAGCCAATAGTGTCTATTGTACAACACAAAGTGGTGCGTTCACTTAATGCAGCTTTGGACCTTTATCAACCATTTCAACCTCCTCTGTAACTCTATCCCAGCAAGCACTTTTTCATTAGCATCTCTTTTTTCCTTTCTTTTCAAGGTCATCTGTAATGTGGAATCTATAAAATTCTCAATGAAGAAAGTTATTTGAATTCTTAGATTTTAATGGCTGAGCTTAAAAATTCCCATTTCAGACCTGCAGTTTTAAAATGATCCTACAATGTGTATGTCAGCAGATGAAATTACTGAGGGTAATTGCTCTCACACTATCCCTCCCTCTCTCTCTTGCTCTCTCTCTCTAACATACACTTAGGGTGCGCGCACACACACACACACACACCTCACACCCTCTATGTCACATTTTGCATCTCTGGTAGAGGTAGCCACAAAATGTTACTCTTGCATCACACTTCTTTCATGTAACAGCATCCTCACAAACAGCTATGGGTAAAAAGCTCAAACCCACAGCACCCCAGCAGTCGCACTTTGTGGAGAAATAAGCCTTTCTGATTGGAAAACAAATTTATTGTCAATAATCTTCTGCTTTACCCTCCCTCTGAAAGTTGAGGGTTGATGTTCGGCTCTTTTGAGCAGTTACATTGGTCAAGTTTGTCATTCAATACCTCAAACAGGTTTTAAAACTTCCTTACTACTTTTTTAATGACAGATAACCAATAAAAATGCTGGATATTGAAATGAGGATGTATGACTTTCAAAGTCAGAAGGAAGTACAATCTTGGTTTATGCCATGTGTTGTCCCACCACCTCCAAAGAAAACCTGCTGGTTTCACCAGAAACACAAACCAAAGATTAGATTAGAGCAGAGATGCTGGTGTGAACAACTCCTCCAAATAACACAACAAAATACATCCCTTTAAAGTGACCTCTGATCTCCTTCAGCAGGGCGACGCCATTTCTCAGCGCCATCCAAAACAGTTACAACAATAAAACCATTTTCTGATCCTACATAGCCGTGGTGAAGGTTTAGTTATATGTAGGAACAAAAACGATTTGGTTAGAGGTAGGGAAAGATCGTGGTTTGGGTTAAAATAACTGCTTGATTTGGGTTGTTGTTGGACAGCAGATTGCAAACAACTTAATATCTCTCGCCTCACCCCTCCCTGTCCAAACATGTAGGAGAACCTACTGTGGCTGCAAAACTTGTGAAAAACACAAAAAACACACTGTCTAGAGCCAGTATTTGGTTTGTCTGTTCTGGGCTACTGTAGATGGCGGTGACTCCCTCTGTAGATATAACTCCCTCTGTAGCTCATTTTAATGTGGCGAAAACACAACAATTATTTTCGGGTGATTGTACACTAATGTGTTTCTGATTATTATATTCTACCATATTCTGCCACTAGATCTCCCTAAATCTTACACACATGCCCTTTAAATCAGTTATATAGAATAGCAAAGTAAAATAGGAAAAGCAAATTATTCCTGTCAAGTGACATTTAATAGGAAAGTGCATGTAGTTTCCAGGTGCTGAGAGTCTTGCTCCTTGTGGTTACCCTGGATGCAGAACCCCCCCCCCCCCCCCCCCCCCCCCATCCCCTCTCATTGTCCCCTCCTGACAGTGATGATAATGCGTGAGTAGGTGAGTCGCCCTCAGGGCTCTGTACATCCATGTCCACCTCAATATAAATCAGCACTTGTCATCACAGACTCATATCACACGCACTGATCCCACGTCCCCTCCACGAACGTGCAGATTCCTCCTCGTTGTTCGATACCGTCCGAGACGCCAGTGGCCACAGCGTTAAACCTGTCCAGTCTCACCGGCAGTGTCTCCCTCTCTCTGTGTCGCTTTGTTTTCTCCCTCCTAGACCTGTAGGTGCTGCCGCACGGTGAAGTTAAACAGATGTGACTGCATTAGATTCAGCCCGGACAGCAGCACACCTCTGCTGCCCTGAATGCATTCTATAATTATCCACCACACCTTGTATCAGGAAGTCAGCTCATGTCAAAAGTGCAAGTGAAAGCTAGGGTCACTGTCAGAAAAATGAGTCAGATAGTGACAGGAGCCAAAGCAGCTACAGAGGAGTGAAATAAGATTTAGTGTGCTGGAAACATGCAGTCTGACGACAACAACGGCTTGTTGGTTGTCTTTTCGGCCACTGAACGTTGAATTTTTACTGCAAAGGTATGTCCGCCGTTGTGTCTTTGCCTTCTGCTGTGATGTCCTGCTGACGCTCTATCAGGACACTCACTACATCATTGTCTCTGACTCTGTAACACTAAATGAGCTAAATGCTAGCAGCACATGCACACATGCTCACCATGACATGCTAACATGTTGATGTGAACCAAGTATAATGTCTACCATGTTCACAATGGTACTTTAGCATGTTAGCATGCTTCATGGCAATCCATGTAATAGTTGCTGAGACAGTTCACACAAAATGACAAATATAAACCTTGATGGTGTCCCTAGACGAAAAGTCAGTGAATCACCATTACGATTCGTCCTCTGGGGACCCTGAATGTCTGTACAAAATGCATCCAATAAATGTTGAGACATCTCATTCTGAACCAAAGTGGTGGATCAATCAGCTGTCAGACCAACATTGCCATCCCTGGAGCCCACCACTATTGCCCGGTTAAAAACAGATCTGATCGTTACACACATATATATTGTTACATTACACTACTAAAAACACGGCCAAAAAAATATGTAATGTATTAGACGAATATTAGATGTTTGAACCCAAACAACAACAACAAAAAGTGCAACCGTCACCTGAAATGTTTGTCAGCAAGCCTTATTTTGAAAGTTTTGACAGTGCATTGTTATTATTGTTAACTTGACCATAGAATGACAACGAGGGTGGAGCCACAAAAGTTAACAGATGAGTTTAAAAGTTGTGCTGTGTGAAGACATGCTTGGTCAGATGTCTGAGGACTTTTAAGGTCACCCAGTGAGAGGCATGCATTGAGTATGTATGTAGTATGTATTGAGTCAATTTGATACAGTTCATTTTAAAATAAAGACCTGGTACATTAAACACATTCTAGTCTGTTGTATGAGAGATAAGTGTTGCATACAATCGATGTAAAAATTCTACATGGAGAATTAGAATTAATTTGATGCCTCAGAGATTATGTGACAGAGGAGGAGGAGCTGCCTTGGCCTGGATTCATCCAGCCACTCTGATTGTGGCCACTGATTGATTTTCAAGTTAGGAAGAGGCAATCAGTAAATACCACCCAATCAGGGGCCAAGAACATAGAAAAGATTAGACAATTTGAGGTAATCAATGAAAATATTCTCTTGATTTGTAGGCGCTCAATTACTGCCATAAATCAGGCATCATAGCACGCAAGTTAGTTCACAATAAAACAAAGGCCAGTGACAGGCGAACTATAAGAGATGAATTAAAGGTCCGGGGGAGGAAGTGCAGACTGGCGTGGTAATGAGACAGAATTACAGGCCACAGATTCCGGCCTGCTTCCCTTGCAGAAGCTGTCAACAGCTAATGGGCTGCAGCGAGAGCTGCTATCCGTCATCCTGCTTCCTGTCCACATATTTACACACTTATTTATCGCCGTGATGCAATATCATCATTTTTAATGTTTAACACCCTCCACTCCCAGTAAACACAGACTCCTTCTTCAGAGGACAGGATATGGATATGGACAGGAAATTGCCCCTGATAAATCAACACTAATTTGCATTTGAGATGACCACCTCAGATTCCAGAGCTGCATCTTGATAACCAAAGGTGATACTGTTTCACGTTGAGTGACTTCAGGTGACTTGGGTGAGTTCAGGATTGTAAGTAGAATGGAGATACTAGAACTCAGGGTAGGGTGGGCTTGTGGTTTGAGGTGCCATCACATAACTAACAGATGACAGCATGCAAGCATCTATCAGCGGCAGAATGGCCCATAAACAAGAAGACTTCAAGTCCCAACCTGCTCCATCATTGTAAGGTGCTCTGGTGAAGACTATATTTGCTGAACTGCAGACGGTAAAGTCTTCGTTTTCCTGCATTCCCTTGTCTTCATGGAGGATGTTCCCACTGAGCACCGTGGAGCTTCACGCTGCCGTTGGCAGGGAGTCGAAGCCCCCGCGTTCAGCCTTAATGGACTGACTAGACAGATGATCCTGACAGCGACCCGTGCGAGTGCTTCTGATTCTATCATCCGCCATGGGGTCGGGCCGCTTTATCAGAGGAATTACCTAAAGTGCCTCTTATTTCATCATTCAGAATGTCAACGAGATGGCATTCTTTTAATTTATACACACCTCAAACAATCACTACATCATACATCACAAAACTGCCTCTAAAAAATTATGGTTAGGAGCCCGGCCACGTGCAGAGTCATTAACCTACGCCGTGGTTTTGAGAGCAAGGTCATTACAGAACGCTCCTGCAACGTTTGTCTGAGAGCGGCTTTGTTACTTGACCTCTCCTTCAAAAACACTATCTACACAGACAGAAGCATGCATCGATAAACTCATTTCCTGCTCCCCTGGGCAGCTATGAAGGGTCAACTAATGTATTTTTCTAGAGACTTTTTTTTGCCTTCACACTTCCTCAAGATGTATTTCCTGAAGTGCGTCTGCCTTTGATGTCTCCATCCTTTATCATGTCAAAGCTCTTTCCACGCTATTTTCAGGAGGTCATTCCTTGAGTGGATACGGTACAAGACATTGGAAATACTACACCACCTGCAAACAAGCTTGGAGTAGCAAGCTGTGGGTTGCAATAGGTGAGACTGTATCAGATAAGTTTTCAGTCATGCAAAAGTATACCATATCTGTCACTGTTCAAACAAATTCAGACAAGAACATAATTTCATCTGAATTAATTCAAACGCAGCCCACAAAGCCTATCCTACATGATGTTATGGCTGCGGGTATACTGGATTTCACTGAACTGGCCAATACTCTGACTCTGACGTTGACTCTAGCTTTGCACAGATATCAATCTGATTCAATTGCAATAAAGTGATACAACACTTTGCAACTGTCAACTTGTGAAATGTTGTTTTTAGCCGACTGTAGCCACACTAGCTCCTGCAGGTTATGCTTCCTACAATCCTCACACCTTTTCCCTGTTCCTCCTGCTTTTTGCTCCAGCACAGGAGTACATTTTGTCAGGTGAAATCCTTTCATGTGCAGTGCCTCCGCTGGTTCGTTGCACCTTGAAATCTGAATTTGAACCAACTGAGTAGTTCATTTTTGACAGCCCTCATACTGAGGTTGGAGACAAAGTCAGTGATTGTACGGTTGCACTAATGCTTTGTTCTCTCCTGAAGTTAGTTGTACCTTACCATAGAGTTGTTTAAAATTTGACATTGAAGAAGCACACTGACATACAAAAGTACATAAAGCTATACAAAGAACACAGGCAGCAGGACCTCACATATAGTGCAGATGGATAGCACAAAAAAACACTATGACATGTGAATTAATCGTGTGGGTGGAGGCATGTGCTGGTACAGTACTGACTCCTCTGACTTTGCTTACCCTTGGAAAGCTTGCTGCGCCCTATGATCCAACATCTGAAGAGCTGATAAAAACCCCTCAGTTGCCTCAAAGCAGCTGCGAGGCTTAACATTGTCAAAAAGGGGTTTTTATTTCCCTACCGTTTCGACCTCCTGTGTATATTTTATTGAGCCGTTCTCATCCCACAGCGGTGCACTGCAGCCATAAGCTGCCGAAAATGTATTTCGAAGCTCATTAACACAGAGCGTGCATGCTTAGAACATGTAGCATCCAGAGACACTTGTGAAAGAGTGTGGAGGCGATGACGAAGAGCTCAGAAATCGTTGTTTTTGATATTCAGTGAGCTTTTCATCTTTTTTTTCTGCTGCAACACCACATGAGAGGATTAGGGAAGTTAATGAATTATCCTCACAGGGGCCAAGACAGTATGTGCAAGCTGCACTATCCCACGTCTCATAACATGGAGCTGTTTGAATTTATTAAACTGAGGGCTGAATTTTCCCACACTGATCTGACCTAGTTCAAGATTATACCCAGTCCCCTTTCTCTGTAATCAGGATGACAATGTGAAAGTCGTCTTAATCTTTGTAAGTCAGAAATATCGTTAAACTCAATCGAAAGTGAAGGTTGACTGCATAGTTTAATGTTCACAGTAGCCTCGCTACTTACTCTACAAGTTGCTAGGTATATACAAAAGTTTCTGTGATCAAATCAAAGCCCTAAAGTGTGTGTCTGTGTGTGTGTTGGTGGGGGCTGGAGCTGGCGGATCCCCTGGGCAGCTAATGTTGGAAATTGTATGCTCCTGAACTTCTGTTAAGTGAAAACAGTCCACAAAAGTGAAATATCGCTTTAAGATGTCGCCTCTCGCCATCGGCGTCTGTTTGCACAACCCACAGAGGCAGCCCGGTATCAAATGCACCAGCACAAATGATAATAACACAGCAAGACCTTTCTATTTTTCCAAATTAGGTTGAGCCTCAGATCAGTGCCCTTGAGGCCAGTACAAAGGCTCTAATTCTTCCCTGAAGATTTTTCTCTTCAGTTTTCTATCATATAAAGCAAATATCAAAAATGTGATTTGAATCCTGGAAAAAATTAAAGCTGAAGGGCGCCAGAAGGAGGAACAGTGTGGTGCGCTGGGTGACAACACACCACCTCACTCGCCTCTCTTTCACAGGCATCGATTGAGTCTGTTTGGCTTACTCTCAGATGGCTACACTGCTGGGTAAACCCTGAAGAGGCTGTGCCCAGAGTCACTGCGCTGCAGACCACACTGCCCCTGAGGTTAATTGAAGTCCCTCGAGTGTCTCAAGTGCCCTCTTTTTAATGGGTCAACCTATAAAATGTTGGATTTCTGAACAGCAATGGGAAAAAAATGCATCCTCTTACAGGCCTTTTTTTCCTCAACGTTTCTGTCCTTGAGAGGGGACTCGGATGTGGACAGACTTAAAAACACTTCCTGAACTTGAAAAACAAAAGACACATCTTGAACAAGGTTAGGCTCATAATTACATGGCTGTCTCTTGTTTCCTGTGATTTTTGTGTGTGTGTGTGTGTGTGTGTGTGTGTGTGTGTGTGCTGTTCACCACAATTATTTCTTTAAGGCCAAGTGGATGGTGCTCACTTAAAGGCTGGAACAGTAGCTTGTGAGAATGGCTACATACCTGGGCAGCCTGGGAAAATCATGATGAAACTTGACTCTTTTTTTTCCCCATAAATTCGAATAGTTTAAAGATTTAGGTTTACACTTGTTCACTTTTTTTTGATAGTTAAATGATAAGTTTGATACCAATCTCTGTCTGTAAGTAGCAAATTTCAGCTTAAAGACTGGACAATGTGTGGTTTTAGTGGACTGGTTGCCACACAATTAGTCTTATTGACCTCATGCAGCGCACCCATTTAAAAAAAAAGATTTTTGTTCTGTGTCCAGTTTTGTTTCTTATCTTGCAGGTCTGTTGGCTATAGGAAATACAAGTAAGCTGCAGTCCTACAATAAATTTGTTGGGACTTGTTGGGGCCATTGGGAACAACAGGTACCACAGATTAAAGGATTCAAATTAAAAGACCATCTTTGGCCGACAAGGACAAACCTACTGCAATGGCCCAAAACCTTTCCACAGGAGAAATGTGTTGCAGGCCTGCAATGAGACTCAGGCCACAGGGGCACCACATGATGGCACAATCAGGTGCGTGTCCTATAGCAGTGCTGGAAAATCAGCACACCTTCATCCTGCTGTCCGACAACATCAGTTGTCCAGGAAGGTGAAGGCGAAACTAGACTCGTCAGAACAAGCCCAGATACTGGTCAGCTGGGCTGGTCATGTGGAAGATGATGGCAGACCTTGGTTAGAGGCTGTGCTTCCAGCTCTGATCACGTCAACCAACCTCACACCAGACCTGGTGCTATGATCGGTCTGAATCCACCTTGTTTACCTCATTGAGCTTACAGCGTCCGGGGACGATGAGACGGAGGAGACTTACAAGCACAAGAAACCAAGGTACGCTGAGCTTGCAGCCGACGCTCAACAGCCTGGTTGGAAAGCAAAGGTCCAACCAGTTGAGGTAAGATGCAGCCACAGCCACATCAACATTAAGGCTATTCTGGGAAATAGGAGTTCAGGGCAAGGCCTACTGGCAAGCAGACCTCTCTGGAGTTGCTGAAATGGGCCATCAGTGGCTCTGGATGAAGAGAAAGGACTCTAATCGATCCCCAAGTGAGCAGATGGCATCTAGGAGGTGAATATGGGAATCACTGCTGAACCTTCAAGAGATGTCATGGACCTATAAGCGAAACACAGAGGAAAGAGGGCCCCTACTTGTTAAACCAGAAGATGCCTTTGCTCACTTGATCACCCTGCAGAGTCAAGGCAGCATGACTAAGATGTACAATGTTAGGAAAACCAACAACCAGTCCTACAGGACAGATGTGATTATCAAGTTACCGACATCATTTGCATTCCTTACAAACATATACTAAAAAAGCAGATTTTGATTTGTTGGACTGGAGTGCTAAAGATGAAGTTAAGTACAACTTTTCATATATTTTTATTCCAGTTATATTTAGTCAAATAAAACTGGACTGGTGTTTTTGTGTGATTTATTAAAATTCATACTGAAATATGAAGGCACACAGTGATCACAAGCATCACATATCAACCTGTTGCTGGTTCAATCCTCGGGACCGGCAGGATAAATATGGGTGGGGAAAGTGAAAGGCAGCGCCTGCCCTTCCCTCATTACCACCACTGAGGTTCCCTTTAGCATGGCCCTTAACCCAGACTGCTCCAGTGGAGCAGCTCAGTGGCTGGTAGATCAGACGGTGGTTGTACTGAGCAGCTTCCAGGTGTGAATGTGCATCTGAGTGAATGTGATCAGGGCGTTTCTGAAAAAGAGAGCATTGCTTTCACTGAAACTTGCCTGAATAAGTAAAAAAGAAAAAAATTAAACAAATGAAATACATCGTTTTAATTGGTGAGATTTAGAGGTGTTGGTAGGCGTATTGAACTTGCAACAAAGTCAGGCTGACTGTTTTTCTCCCGCTTGCAGTTTTTTTGCTAACCTAAGCTGATCGTCTCTTGACTCTAACTCTGCAGTTCACACACAGACACAAATGTGTTATCACTGTTGCCACTGAACTGTAGGACAGAGAGCGAAAGAGGGAGAGAGCGTGTTTCCCAAAATGTTGAGTTTTATCTTTAAGAAGCACAATCGAAGTGCTGTACCAGCGGAGCTCTTTGGAGAGAAAACTAAAAGATTATGTTTCTACTCCACAGCCACAAGCTGTGAAAACACACACAAATATATGAATGTGAAGCAAGTGTTGGTGGAACACAGCACGTGTGCTCAGTTGAACATTTCACTGGCTAAACAAAGGCTAAAAACATACATAGGGAAGATGCGAACAGTAAATACTGTTCCATACTGAAGCCTGGCTTTGCAGTGTCAACACATTTTGCAGAGCTCCACCATCTATCAGTTTCAATCAACAGTGATTCCCCGTGCTACATTGAATCAGAGGTATCTGCAAATGAAATCTTTAAACATCTTAAATCTTTAAAAACTAATTTACTTAATGTCTTACCGTTCCCGATTAAAAGCTCTGTCTGCAATTATATTAGGCCAGTGATTACCAAGTTCCATGATTTACTCGGCAATTGTGTAGTGAGTGTGTGCGTCTGCTTGTGTTTGTGTGTTTGGCATGTGCCTATTCATGCAGGTTATGCGATAAAGTGGTGAATCATTGTGTGAGAATGTGCTTGCAAGCGTGTGCGTGCGTTTGGTGGGGTGTTAGAGAAAAACAAGATGGTGAGAGACGATTTTATTGGCCTGCGTTCAGAATGCCTTCCTTGCATCTCTGTCATTTGTTGGAAGACAATCTTGCCATCGATTCGTAAAAATGCTTGAAAATGAAATGAGAGTCTCTCCTCCCACTTAATCAAGAGAGCATATTGATCAGGTTTCTAATGAAGGATCATTTAGATAGGGTGGAGAAGAATAGGCCGGCGTATCATATCATGTCAAGCAGTAATAGGATGTCTTTATCTGAAGATTCCCGGATATCAGTAAAAGCAAGCCTTCTATATCTTCATAATGGAAACCAGCTCTGCTGTCTCATTATCTAATGTCCTCTGCTTAAAGGGATATTACAAATATTACACACTGTGAAAACAATAGCAGAATCATCCAGTTTTTCTTTGTAAAGGCTTCATTTGATCTCAAAATCAAAGGGCAGTTTACACTTTACAATATGCAGGATGTTGTCGTTCTGTTTTTCCTGATTATCTTCAAATGCTAAAAAGCAGAGCATAACTGTCAGGTGCACAGTACCTCGTTCACACCTTCAAGGAGAACTGCCATTTGTGGAAGCTCTATCTTGACACAGTGATGTGTATTGTCTAACAACAGAAAGGCAATATAAAAAAACGATTACAATAAGCCCCGCTTAGTCTCAAACTGGACCTGTAGTGGTGGCCTGGACTGAAGACCCACCAGCAACTCATTAATTGGCTATAGCTCACAGGTCTGAATGCACAAGCCCAGATGCTAACCACTGTGTTAACAGGCTCATTTACCTCAATTTTGTGAAAATATGACATGATAAACAACATAAATTTGAGATGTTAGGTTACTTCTTTTTGCTGTTGTGAGTTGGCTACCACATTTGGAATTGGCCTTCCAGTCTTCACAGAGTGACCTTAACCACGTGTTTATTATGGAGACCATGATGAACAAGTTCCCTAACCCTTAAGAAGTAGATTTACCCAAACCATGTCTGCCAAACCTTAACTAAGTACTTATTTTAAGACAAACAACAATCTTTCCCTAAACCTAACCAAGTCGTGTATGTGCCAAAACCTAACCCAACCTTAACCACAGCGCCATCAGATCAGGAAAGTGCTGTTTTTCAACAGTGGTTTTCAATGGTTTTGGACGGCGCTGAAATGACGTCATGATGTCATGATCAGACTTACTTAATCTCACTGATCCAGTGACGTCCATGATGTTTAGCAGATATTTTTTTTAACATATGCCTTTCTCTAAATACGGATGACAGACAACTGGGTACATCCGTGCGAACATTTTTGGCTTACAGGAGGAATTAAACCTAACCCAGGGTTAACCCATGGTTGTGTGTCATGCTCACCATTGAGCTAAACTGCTCTGCTACTCAGAGCCACACCAGTCTAATGCTGTGCTGTGAGTATAACATGGAGTAAATTTCTTGCAGTGGAGTGACCATTACACTGAGTAAACTGAGTGACCTTCGTCTAGCAAAAGAGGGTTATGGACTCACCTCCTTTTCTGTGTGTTTCTAAGGGCCTCTCACATGTCCTCGTATCCCCAATGCTAGCGCTCTCACACAAAGTTTAAATCCATAATGCACTTCCCATAAAGGCCGAAAGAGTCGTTCACACCTAATGGCGACGTGTTAAAACACAGTGAGCGCAGCCTCCAGGGGTCCATATACTACCCAGAGTGCACCGACCACCGTGACTGCGTCCAGAAGGGCACTGTCTTTTGATCAAAAGGCAGCAGCGGGGCTAGTGGGGACGGGAGACCAGATTCAGCTCTCATTACGGCTGTGAGACATCCATTTGAGCATTTTTAATATGTGTATCCTATTAGGCAGTTTAAGTGCTTTTTGATAATTGTGCTTTGTACTTTTACAGCACTTCAGTCTATTCCCAGTTCAATTTCCTCTTTTATCGGACGTTTGAAATATTGATCTCTGACAGATAAAAGCAAACACCATAATCTCACTCGGGTGAGCTGGTGAGTGAGTGAGCGTGCAGTGCGAGGGGAATACACCGGGGACCGGTCGCCCCGCCAAGCCCTCTCTGCTTTATTACCTTTATTCGTCAACAGAATTTGCTTACTGCTCTGGGATGTTTATGTAGAGCACCTGCACACTGATAGGTGGTTGATATGACCATCTCTCCCAGTGCCCCTCCACCCCCCCAGCCCACCCCACATATACCACAGCCCACCTGTCTCCTCCCCTTCCATCAACCCCCCATGACATTTTGCAAAATGCAGCGCAGCGGCTCCTGAGGTGCTTCTGATGATTGCCGCTGCTTAAACTGCTGTCACTGCTGTCAGGATAACAGTGATTTATCTCCATAGCACTTTATGGAAGTTAGTGTTTTCTGTTAACCTGAGCACTGAATACTGCTTGGTGCTGGCTTGCAGTCACATTAACCTGAATCAATCACGTCTTGATTTTTCCATAAAAGAAAAACCCTCTGTAAATAACACTCGAGCGATTGGCGCAGTGAATACACTAAGCCCGATAGCAGCCCTGCTGAGCTTTGTTTGATGCGCAGATATCATTGTTACCTGTTTCCAATATCCTCATGCCAGCGCAGGGATTTGATGCTTTGACTTGTGCGTACAATTTCTTCAAATGGAGCAACACTTAATTCCAGCACTGTCAAGAGACAAACTGAACCTGCGGTGTAAGGCCGAGAACTATGAAAAAAAAGAAGAAGTTTGAAATCTTGCAGAAGTGAAACAATAATGCACATTGATTGTGTATGAAGCAGTATATTCTTTGGTCTGAGCTGAATCTGTTCGGTTTTAGATGGCAGGTCCCTCTCGAGATAATAGAAAGGGCTGTTTTGATGTTTAAAGCATTGCTAATCTCCTAAAGCCTCAGGCTACTCATCCCACCGCATATTTGCAGGCCTGTCAGTTTGAGTGGGGATGCAAGGGATGGTCCTCTGAGCAAATGAATTTTTTTTCCCTTTTTTTTTGGTCTGTTTTTCCTTTTTAGCTTTGCAGACACTATTTGAGATTTACTGCAAACATTTGACCACCGGCCTGGTGTATTGACTGCGTTTGACAAGCGTAATCCTTTTCTTCTTTCCAGTCACTTCCATTCTGCGATCAATCAGAGCATCAATGCCCTGTAGGCTGCTATGAAGTGCAGACGCAGTGTTCGATCATGAGCCAGGCACCTTGTGGACTTTCACTATAATATAGTGATTGATTCATCTTCAAAGATATCTTAAGTGGTTGGCTGGGCACGCTATATAATGCCTTTTGTTGACTGCAGCCTTTTCCTTTACCCAGCTTGCAATCCTTTAAAACAGCAACACAAGCACACACATCAAAACTTAACTCAAGACAAATAAACTGCTCCTTCATGTGATTCATTCCCGCTCAGCCCTTGAATTTCTCTTGTGGGACAGAACTTTGATTTGAAAAATGATAAAGTGTCAAATCGTACAAACAGAAGATGTATTTTGAATCCCTTTGGATTTTACCGTCACTTTCCTGGTTGAAAATTGCTCATTTGAACCTGAATTGCAATGGAAAACTGTTCCATAATAATCTGGCAGAAACCCTGTACTTTAAGGGAAAGTTTCAGTAGACCTATACTTTGAACAAACACAGAATAAGGCCAAATAATAGACTTTAAAGTTTCAGTGGAGACAAGACCGAGCCCATAGGTCTGCAACAGCTTTTATGCGCATTTGAGTTAGTGCGTGTTCAGATTTGGTTTACCTATTTCAGCCGTGATACGCGTGATCAACACTGTGACCTGAAGTTTAATGCCACAGTCATGCTACCAGAAACCAAAGAGCTGCTATTATTATGTCTCTCATTCCCCCATTGATAGTCGGCGGAGTGAGACATGAGGAGAAGGAATATGTTACCTCGCATGATCCAGAGGTTCGGGTGAAGGGTCACAAACCTGCTCTTTGTCATCTAATATCAACAAGATCAGCACATTAAAAAGCTCCGCTGTGAGAAAATAAAGAGAGCGTTGAGCTCACACAATACAGCTCTAACAGTGAACATTTGTTCTCGTGCCGATATGCTCGTGTTCGTCTGGAAGAGGTGTGTGCGTGTGCGTGTTTGGGGGTGGCGATGGGGGTGGCAGAGCA
Organism: Chelmon rostratus; assembly: GCF_017976325.1. NCBI lineage: Eukaryota > Metazoa > Chordata > Actinopteri > Chaetodontiformes > Chaetodontidae > Chelmon > Chelmon rostratus. The sequence goes on along the minus strand of NC_055658.1, from coordinate 20,879,241 downwards.
GTTGCATTGCAGAAGTATTAAAGGAAGTGTAGTAATTACAGCAGAGGCAGTGTCAGTGACCTCTAGATTGCACTATCTTGTCTCCTTTGTGCCTGCCTTTGCAGCCCGCCTCATTGAGTGAAATTGTATCTTTTCACTTTGGCTCTCTTAAAAATGCGCATGGTATTGGGAGCCAGTGAGGCGTGATGTTTTTTTTTTATGCCTTTTCTCCACCTCCTCCTCTACACCCCTCCCTCCAGCCCCCCCAGCTGCCCCTCTCCTCCATCCCCACTGTCTTACTGGGAGGTATTTCATGAACAGCTGGGTCCCGGGAGAGGAGAGGTTAGTGAAAGAGGCGCGCTGTGTATAATTCAATGATTATCAGGTGTGTGTATGTGTGCGTGTGCTTGTCTGTGTGTGTGTGTGTGTGTGTGTGTGTGGCCCTCCCCCTCTATTGGCAGGTGTCAGGTGACGGGCAGGCCATGTCACTGGCTGTCAGCTGGCTTTCTGTTGGAGCAGTCACACTGTTCACAACATTACCATAAGCTGATGAGGAACGCTCGAGCCCGTCTCAGCACACACGCTCTGATCTGCAGCTCTGATGTCACAAGGGAGACTCGGACCATGTCAACGCCAAAGCACATGAATCTGAAAACCCATCCTTTTTCTTTTTCTTTTTTTTTGTTTACTCCCTTTTGGGCTTCCATTCACTCTCAGCGGGCATTTTCCAGCACAGGGGATAGAATTTACCCAGAGTGGATAGGTTTTAAAACCAATGGCATCGTGTTGTATGAAGTTTTTAAAGAGGCTCAGAAATGATTCTGAACCTTCTCCAGAAGCGCTACTTCCTGTAGTGGTCTACGTCATATTGTGTATGACACTCTCTGATTACTTGTTTTATGTATTAATATGGTTGACATCATAATATAGGTGTTGTTATTGTCATAGTTGCGTGTTTATTCTGTCAGACAACTGCAAAAATATAAAATACTTATCAGACCAACACACCTGCGCATACATTACACCTACTAACTTGGTTACTTTTGTTATCAGTAGGTATTCATGACTCTTGATCGATTGCCCATTTTCTACCTTCATGGTCGACTGACAAAAGACAATAAAAATAGTATGTATTTTATGTTTTATGCATGCTCTAACGAAATAAGATATCACAGAGAGGATCTGAAGCATCAGAACAAATCTGCCGAGTCCAGTGCTGCAGCGGCTGGTTGATTAAACAACTAATGGAAAATTTGTTTGCAACTGCTTTGATATTCAATTACCCAATTTAGTAATTTTTCAGGCAAAAACTTTCTCATTCCAGCTTTTCTAATTTGTGTTCAACCAGTTGCTGATTTCCACAGTTTTATATCATTTCAAACTGGGTACCTTTTGATTTTGGACATTTGAACCTGTGTGGGAAGGGTCGAAATAATATTACAGCATAATACACCACATGATCCATATGACTGAGGGAAAACTTGTTGGCTTGTTGCAGCTGCAAATATCCTCAATCATATGGATCATACTGTGTATATACGTTATACACTGCCCGTCTGTCCTCAGGACCAGCAGCTGTCTGTACTCTCTCTGTGCTGAGTGTCTGTCTCTGTCTCCTCACCTCCACAGGTTCAGACTGGGTTGGTGGCTGCTGTGTGTGCACGAGGATACTGAGATCCTGGCTTCATCCACACTATAGTGTGCCAGGTTTTTGCTCGGTTTACGCTTAGCATCCACGCTGCTCTGCTGTTTTAGAACCCCTAAAATGGAGATTCCTGGAAATGCTGAACCCATTTTAGTTAGAAAACTTGGCTTGGGATTGGTTGGTTGTAGTTTGGACGAGTGGACAGAGGACTCTTTTTCTTGAAAAAAAATAATTGTTATCAGCCTTTAGGAATCCATGAGCCTTGTCTACCAGCAGTTCATTCAACATGGATAACGATTACAGGCGTCGCTGAGCTCGTTGTCTATGCTAGCAGCTAGTTAAATTCTGCTTTTTATTGAGCTACTCCTGCCTACATGCACAGGAGGCAAGTATCTAACACCGGCACACGAATTCGCAGTGTGTCATGTGATACGCATTTTCAGTCTGGACGGAGATTGTTTTAATTTTATAATGCTGTTTTATGCTGAAACATATGAAGCCTCTGACACACCACCTGCCCTCCGGTGGTAGTGCATTTGAAGATGCCACACTGGAATCGGGTGGACATTTTCCCCAATTTGTGATTAATGAATGTATTGGTAAAATAACCAACAAAACAACATCCAGCTATTTTTGTAAAGACGGAAGAATCACTGTTTTTGCATCTCTTGTTTCAGTGGAGACACAAAAGTTTTGTAAACAATCTTCTTTTGACACAATTTTCAAATTTAGACATCATTTCTAAATGGATCACATTTTGCACAAATACACCACTTGAAATGAATTTCCCACCACAATACATTTTAAGCTCATGATCACCATGGAAGTGATCAAACCTATTGTGATTCTGTATATTATCTTCTCTGTACTATAGCATTTAATATGGTCTTCTTTTAGTAAATACATTTCCTTAATGTGGCTCCATGTGAGGCTCCAGTTCACATCCCCGCTGACTGACTCTCTGACCCTCAGTTTAACACAAGTTAGCCTCCAAACTCTGCACACTAAACTCCACACGCTCGATTATCCTGTATAAACACTGAGCCAATCTGCCCATTACCAAGGCTGTGGCCAGATTGGTTCAGAGTGGGTTCAAAGATGGTCTCGCATTAGTGCTACCTTTAGCATGCTAATTGCTATTCTTCTCCTCAGTGGGGATCCCGTTTGAGATGGAGGGGACATGGGAACTGCGCTCGATCCCGAGCTGCTGTTCGTGGCTGTAATGTCAACATGCTCGGCCACGGGGAGGAGAGGAGAGCTGACACCAACATTAGCCAGGGATCTTTAAACCTAACAGCTTTCCTTTCATTTCTCTTCTTCCCTCAGAGAGAATGTGTAATCTTAGCCGCTACACTGGCTCTCTATTGCTGTGTGTTGAAATAAGCACCAGGGAGAAGGTAATATCACAGACGTGCAAAGCAATGGGAATCTACTGACTTTATGTACTGACTTAATCTTTAACAGTACATTTGAATTTTCACAGGAGACAAAATCTGTATATTGTGTGTATATATCTGCATATTGTGACTGTATTTTGCACAGTAAATCTAAAATGAATAGCATTTTCTTAGGATAGCTCATAATTTAAAGTTTCACAAATGTAGCACATCGAAGTCCTCCTGAAACCTCCATTGTCTGTTTGTAAGAGGTGCACAATCTTTCACCAAGCATGATTAATGCCTCTAAAAGGACACCAGACACAAAATGGCACACACAAAAAAGAATTTGTGTAAGTTTTAAAGGGGCCACGGCTAGTGGCAGCTCTGATCGATAGCATTAGCTGTGACAAAATACATAAAAAAGGGAATCAATGCTAATAAAGTGAGCTCAGCCTCGCAAGAAAGCCTCCGCCTCCTCTATTCACCTCCAGATCCGTTGTCCTCCTTGTCCAGTCATATGTGAGACATGGCTGACTATCAGTGACACAAGGTCCAGGTCAGGGATCACATCTATTAACAATTATTAATGGCCAGGTTCCAGCAAAACGGCAGCAACTGAAAAGAAGATGACGATAAAAGCAAGTTTTCAAATCAGAGGAAGGAAGCAAATAGAAAACTATGATACCACTGCACTAAAAAAACAATGTTTCAAGCACATGTTTACTTCAAAAGTGTATTGCATAATTAACACTTTTCCACAGACCCGATTGCTCTATAAAAATCTTTAAAAGTAACAGCATAATAGCACAGTGGTTGAAGGAAAGCGTACTGTTAAATGTCGTGCAAAGTGATGAATATGTTCCATCTGCTTGTCATGGTGTTTTTCCAGTGCTAACAACCAGGACTCCACTCAACATACCTGCGCTAACCTCCCCTCTGTCAGCAGGTCTCCCTCTCTTAAGTCTCAAGCACGTGTTAAACTGGGAGAACACTTGACTGCATGACTGTGTTTTCAAAAAAAATCTTGAGATAGCCAGCTCGCCGGGGAAAGCACAGCGTCTTTGGAAGCATCCAAATAGTTTTATGGTTCGAATGAAACTCAAGTGCCAGAAATTGTAATGCTGCTAATGGAAATCAAGGAATTAAAGCATGTTCTGCTGTTACACACAAGTCAATGTGGAAAGACTCAATATCAGAGTTTAAAAAAAAAGTGTAAAGCTTTGGAAGATAATGGCCTTTTCCATATGAAATGTAGCATATTTCATAAATTGGGAAGAAATTCAGTTGAATCTTCTACAGTTTTATATTTCATGTTAGTTTAGTATTCCCTGAAACATTAAAACTCTTATGTAACCTCATGTTGTTTTGTATCTAGTTTACATGTGCATAGTACAGTCCTACTGGGATTGCACATAGAGGTCAAATTACACAAGACCTGTTTGATTTCATCTACATTCATGGAATAAATGTTCATGGAAACCGAATGAACTCTCCTCTTTTTCACCACGCTGAAACATGACTGTGTTTGAACGGAGATCAGATTCACGTTGTAAGACACAAGCACGCAATAGCATGTCTTCTAGAGTAAGCATTAAATCCTAATACATCATGACAGAAGAGAAACAGTCAAGATGCATTGTGGACTTATTTTCTGAAAACTTGATTTTAAAAGTGTACTGAAAGTGATCCACAGTATACCAATAAGTTCTGCCCTTATATGATTACCCCTGCACATAGCTTTGTTAAGTACATGTGGTCTGATATAATATTAAAGCAATATATGATACACACTAGTGTCTGTAGTTTGCTTTCTGATAACATAAGATGTATCCCAGCTCATATTTAAGGAACGGAAAATACTGGTTCAACTTAAGATCACAGCTATGTCTAGATGTATATGTGAGTGTGTGTGTCATTTCCACGCAAAAAAACATGCACACACTGCATGTGTGTGTGTTTTCATTTAAGCTCTGTCTTGATTGCAGTTTGTGATCTGGAGCGCAGCGCCCCGCAGTGGCCCGGCCCGGAACAGTGCTCCTCTCCCCCGACACCTCTGTCCTCCTCCCTGCATGAGCCTCTGCTCCAAGGTGAACAGCACATTTACATAAAGGTGCAGCCCCTTTGCGCTTGTGATCATCAACGCTGTTTATCGTTTGATCAGCTATGATTGATGCGCTGTTAATACAAATTTAACTTAGCGTATTTTCCCTGCCAAGGGACCCATGAAGAGGTTCAATTACAGAGCAATCTCATTAATTCGAGAGCTTGTTACGGAGAGAGGACAGCGGGCTTTTTTAAAATTCTGGAATGCAGATGTGTAAGGGACATAATTAGTAGATAAGAGTCCTAATTGGATCCTGCTGTGTGGCTGCAGAGGGTGTAGCCCTGGCTATGTTTTACAAGTTCCACGGTGTGGAAGTACACTTTTTTATAACCTGCTCACACACACGCACCATCCGTCACACACCAAGTGGGAGGGGAGTCCTTCGTGGTTTTGTTACAGAGACATCGTCGCTGCAGACACATACTTGGCTAACTTCGCCTTTGGTTGTGTGATGTTTTTACACACCGTGAAGCAGTTGTATGCATTGTACTGTTTATGAATATCATTTGCTTTTAACTAAGTACAATTTGCTTATAATGGACCACTAATTCGAAAGGTTGGTAAAGTTGAGTTACGTAGATGAGCAAAGTGAAATAAAACCCAGCACTCAGTCAAGTGGACATGTTTTTCTGGTTGACAAAGAATGCAGGGTGGAAACATCAAACAGCCCTGTGCGTCTGCTTCACAGCACTGCTGTAATGTTTTTATGACACAGGTCCTTTTTCCTTGCCTTCTCTCCTAGGCCATGTAAAATGTCAGAGAGGTGGAGGGTTGAGGGAGCCCACAGGGCTGCTCCAAAGAGGCATATCAAAAGGCCGACCACCCCCTGGTCCAGCACAAATAGCCGGCTTCATTGCCCTCGTTAGATGGTCGTGTTATTTAAGCATGCCTGTCTCTTGGCCTCTGTGGGGGGACTTGCTATGTGGAAACGGGCAAGGCAATGCATCCGCCCTTCTCTGAGGGCAGATACGAGCCTGACGGCACTGATCACGGTGGTCCACCCACGTCTGGAACTCCCACGTTCACCTCCCCTTCTGTTAGGAGTGAGCAGACTGAAGGCTCAGGGCCAGCAGTGGCACAGCAGGAATGGGAGGCATGAGCAGGGGGGGAGGAGGTGGCAGCTTGGTGTGGAGAAGGGTGTAACCCCAGCTCTGGGTGGCGGATCTCCCCCAGCTGTGCCCATCTGAGGGGAAAAGCGGTCCAGAGGAAGCTCCATTAGTTCCAGGAGCAGCCCGGGCCCTGAGTCGCCGATGGCAGCAGCAGAGCAGAAACACACTCTCCCTCTCTTCCAGCATCAGCGACCCTCCACACTCAATTACTTCTCTGGGGAAGAGGTCTTTGGACAATGAACACAGCCTAGGAGCACTGATTTAGACTTTACACAAGTTTTTTCATGATCTCAGAGAAATAAGCTTTTGGAAAAACGTGCATTGGAGTTGTACCTTAAGTCTTTCTGGTGGCCAAGGCCCTGAGAGCTCTTTACAGCATGTTTCTCTTTGATACAGGCCCCTGACCGTGAACAGTGTCAAGCTTGTACTTTGCTCCGAGTATTGCATCACTGAAAAAGCAATCAGTCAAGGAAGTCTTACCTGAACTCCAAGTGTCTCCTACAGTGTACGCCTGTACAACGTAGCTGATCCAGTATCAACAATATCAGTACAGACGTATTAATTGTGAAGCAGCTCTCTGAGACTATTTAGTCGAAGCATTCAAACTGCAGAAGAACAAAAGTTTCGTGGGACAGTTTTATAGAGAAGGATCGTGTCAACATCAAAGTCAGACATGCTCTCAGGAGCTCCTCCCCACCCTGAGTGCTTGATTCATTCACATCGGGGTGTTTCTTTAGCCAAAATGAAACGCAACATGTCCCTATTCTGGAAGATGAGACTCACTGCTC